>NC_083587.1:69051548-69116548 GCF_027579695.1 Neoarius graeffei
GGAACTGGGAGGAGTTCGGGGAGGCCATGGAGAAGGACTATCGGTCGGCCTCGAAGAAATTCTGGCAAACCGTCCGGTGCCTCAGGAGGGGGAAGCAGTACTCTGCCAACACTGTTTACAGTGCGGGTGGGGAGCTGTAGACCTCGACTGGGGACATTGTCGGGCGGTGGAAGGAATACTTTGAGGATCTCCTCAATCTCACCGTCATGTCTTCCACTGAGGAGACTGAGGCTGATGACTCAGAGGTGGACTCGTCCATTACCCAAGCCGAAGTCACTGAGGTGGTTTGCAAGCTCCTCGGTGGCAAGGCACCGGGGGTGGATGAGATCCGCCCTGAGTATCTCAAGTCTCTGGATGTTGTGGGGCTGTCTTGGTTGACACGCCTCTGCAACATCGCGTGGCGGTCGGGGACAGTGCCTCTGGAGTGGCAGACTGGGGTGGTGGTCCCTCTTTTTAAGAAAGGGGACCGGAGAGTGTGCTCCAATTATAGGGGAATCACACTTCTCAGCCTCCCAGGGAAAGTTTACTCCAGGGTACTGGAGAGGAGAATTCGACCAATAGTCGAACCTCGGATCCAGGAGGAACAATGCGGTTTTCGTCCTGGTCGCGGAACACTGGACCAGCTCTATACCCTTCATAGGGTGCTCGAGGGTTCATGGGAGTTTGCCCAACCAGTCCACATGTGCTTTGTGGATCTGGAGAAGGCATTCGACCGTGTCCCCCGTGGTATTCTGTGGGGGGTGCTTCGGGAGTATGGGGTTCGGGGCTCTTTGCTAAGGGCTGTCCGGTCCCTGTACGAACGGAGCAGGAGTCTGGTTCGCATTGCCGGCAGTAAGTCAGAGCTGTTCCCAGTGCATGTGGGACTCCGTCAGGGCTGCCCTTTGTCACCGGTTCTGTTCATAATTTTTATGGACAGAATTTCTAGGCGCAGCCAGGGGCCGGAAGGAATCCTGTTTGGGAACCACAGGATTTCATCTCTGCTTTTTGCGGATGATGTTGTCCTGTTGGCTTCTTCAAACCAGGACCTTCAGCATGCACTGGGGCGGTTTGCAGTCGAGTGTGAAGCGGCTGGGATGAGAATCAGCACCTCCAAGTCCGAGGCCATGGTTCTCGACCGGAAAAGTGTGGCTTGCCCTCTCCAGGTTGGTGGAGAAGTCCTGCCTCAAGTGGAGGAGTTTAAGTATCTCGGGATCTTGTTCACGAGTGAGGGAAGGATGGAGCGTGAGATCGACAGGCGGATCGGTGCAGCCTCCGCAGTGATGCGGTCGCTTTACCGGTCCGTCGTGGTGAAGAAGGAGCTGAGCCAAAAGGCGAAGCTCTCAATTTACCGGTCGATCTACGTTCCGACTCTCACCTATGGTCATGAGCTTTGGGTAATGACAGAAAGAACAAGATCGCGGATACAAGCGGCTGAAATGAGTTTCCTTCGCAGGGTGGCTGGGCGCTCCCTTAGAGATAGGGTGAGAAGCACAGTCACTCGGGAGGAGCTCGGAGTAGAGCCGCTGCTCCTCCACATCGAGAGGAACCAGCTGAGGTGGCTCGGGCATCTTTTTCGGATGCCTCCTGGACGCCTCCCTGGGGAGGTGTTCCAGGCATGTCCCCCCGGGAGGAGGCCCCGGGGAAGACCCAAGACACGCTGGAGGGACTATGTCTCTCGGCTGGCCTGGGAACGCCTCGGTGTTCTTCCCGAGGAGCTGGCCGAGGTGTCTGGGGAAAGGGAAGTTTGGGCTTCCATGCTTAGACTGCTGCCTCCGCGACCCGGTCCTGGATAAGCGGAAGAAGACGAGACGAGACGAGACGAGATTTTTAATCAGAAACTTGCAAAATGTGATGCTGAAAAATGCAAATAAAGTTTCTGCAAGTGTGTGAACTTAGAGAACATGGTGCTGAAAAATAATGAAATATGTCAATTATAACAAAAATGAATATGTATATATTTTTTTCAGAACACTTGTTCACACTGTAGCGCAAAAAAAAAAAAATGGACCAAACACACACAGCTTTGATTTTAAAGCATTAAAAATTGTAAATGTGTATAACTGATATTTGGTTTGGTCAGGATAAGTATCTGATATAAATGTTCCATGTTAGTGGGCGTCGTGTTAATAAAGCAGCTATAACGGCTCTATAACGGCTCTGTAACACAGCAGAAGTTTGGTGTATTTCAGTTGAGCAAAAGCTCATAATCTTTTCAACTTTACAGAGAGAGGAAAAATTAAAATGTGTTGAACACACACACACACACACACACACACACACACACACACACACACACACACTTCTCACACCATCAGCTGTTCCAGAACATTCTAGTGAATGAATCCTGTGGAAGAGTACGAGCGTCTCTCTGATGTGGTGTGTTTATGAACAGACTCCACCTGAACAGCTGCAGGTGATATTCATGACTTTACAGTTTTAAAGTTCTCGTCTAAATGCTCGTAATTACAGTCTCATTTTAGTCTCGGCATAATAATTTACTAATTAGTCTATAGAATTTAGTAATTGGTAGTTGCTGATGTTCCAGATGGTTCAGTTTCATTTCTGTATAAAACATTTGTCATAGCTCAACAAATCGTAGCCTGGGAGTTTAGCAAACTACATTTCTTAGTTGCCTAGCAACAGTGTTTTGGTGGTTGCAGCACTATGAAGGATGTGGAGGGTTTGGGGAAGTTCTTTTACACAAAACACAACATTAAACAGGGCGGCACGGTGGTGTAGTGGTTAGCGCTGTCACCTCACAGCAAGAAGGTCCGGGTTCGAGCCCCGTGGCCGGCGAGGGCCTTTCTGTGCGGAGTTTGCATGTTCTCCCCGTGTCCGCGTGGGTTTCCTCCGGGTGCTCCGGTTTCCCCCACAGTCCAAAGACATGCAGGTTAGGTTAACTGGTGACTCTAAATTGAGCATAGGTGTGAATGTGAGTGTGAATGGTTGTCTGTGTCTATGTGTCAGCCCTGTGATGACCTGGCGACTTGTCCAGGGTGAACCCCGCCTTTCGCCCGTAGTCAGCTGGGATAGGATCCAGCTCGCCTGCGACCCTGTAGAACAGGATAAAGCGGCTACAGATAATGAGATGAGACAACATTAAACACACAGCTAATTAATGCTGCTGACTGTGTTCACTGTCACTAGATTCTCCTCATCTGTGTGTGTGTGTGTGTGTGTGGGGGGGGGATCAGTTCCTTACTGTAATTGTATTTGTCCTTCAGATGATTTCATGATGTTGTTTTTTCGTCACACATCGCTGTTTCTCTCTGAAACATGAAACACAGAAATCTCCCTCAGTAATGAGTCCTGTGTCTGACAGGAAGCTGAGCTCAGTGTTTAACATTCTGCTTTTATTAAGTGTGTTTCACTCTGTGATGCACCAGTTTGCCTTTTTATAAAACCTTTAAGTGTTTACTGGGAAAATGTCTCACATCTTTTTTATTTCTGCATAAACCAGCGTGTAATACACTGAGCTTTGTATTTCTTATTTAAACACACAACACTAACACACTGAAGCCCAAAAACATAACGTTACTGTAGTTTAGAAGAATACATGAGTTTTATTTTCTTTAATCAAAAACACAAATGACAAAAATGTCAGATATTCCATTAAATCTGACGGCAGTCCTGTTACAGTTTGAAACTAAAACATTCATGAGATCTTTTTCATCAGACTGAACACACTGAAGATCTGCTGGTTTATAAACACTGAACTAAACCCACACGGGAGCAGCGACGCTGTGAGACAGAGCTGACTTCATCACACCGGCGTGGGATCAGTGAGCAGAAAGAGGAATCACCTGAAGGAGGACAAACCAACAGCTTGATCAAGATGTGTGTGTGTGTGTGTGTGTGTGAGAGAGAGAGAGAGAGAGAGAGAGAGAGAGAGAGTGTGTTTCTGTGCTGTTTCAATAAACACAACTGTCACATGTTGGTATCTCTCAGATGTCAGACCAACACTACGTCCTGTCTGTCTGTCTCTCTCGTCTCCACAGTGGACTGTACATTGGTGTAAAGCTGAGGATCAGAGTCACTTTATTTCTTTTCAGAAACTCGCCGTCTGTTAAAAAGTCGGGTCGTAATTTAATGAGAAATCTGAACCGTGTTCACTGCATCACAACATCACTACACTCACCCCAGACAGCAGCTGGGAGAGGAGGGGGTTCAGACAAGGCCAGGAGCAGGTGTGTGTGTGTGTGTGTGTGTGTGTGTGTGTGTGTGTGAGGTTATATGATGAAGGTCCTCTAACAGTAGACTTGTGGTTAAACACCACTATGTTTTGCTCACATCATCAATCAGAATGATCCGGAAATCAGCTAGTGCAGAAACGTGCACACACACACACACACACACACGTTCTTCACAATGAGCTTTGAGGTAATGAGGAGATTCTTCGGTTTATTATCCCGTTTGTGTTTCTCTGTTGCTGTGACTCTTCACTCTCAGTATTAGTGTGGACTGAAGCTCAGGGGTCAGAAACGGACTCCTGCTGTAGCCTGAGCTGTTTCTGACCCTGAACCTGTCGCTGTGCTGCTGGTTCCTGTTGGTGGAATTTATTGGAGTATTTCAGATTGTGTTTTATCTTTATTTGCTATGGAACTAAATTATCTGTGGACGATGCAGTGCGTCACGTGTTCGAGCTCATCACCACTAAAGAGCTATTTTACCCTGAGCGAGCTTTCTCCGAGTCCTCAGGGTGAAAACCGGACCATGTCCACTCCAGCATGGCCTCGGCGTTTACTGCGTTTCTGTAACTGAGCCTTTACACAAACTAACCTTAAACACTCAGTCAGTAAAAATAACTCAGTGAGGTTACGGTTCAAGTCCCTGAAGGATCTGTGCACTTTATTCAACATAATTAACATTTAATCAGCAGCAGCACTTCATTTCTGTTTATGATTAATCATCAGCTGTCGAAAAGAAACAATGGAAAACGTGCGGTGTGTTTCAGCCTGAAGTCTGATGTGTGATCGGATCAGAAACCAAGAGCTCCGAGTTTAAAGAGAGATTTTAGTGACATGCTGGAACCAGAAACTGTGATGGACTGAAAATCAGCACACTGAGACCCAACTGTTATCATTCCAGGAATTTATCATACCATTACACCGCTAACGCACACAGCTCTGTCTTTAGCCCATCTGTGAGATGATGTTTGTGTAGTGTCTCTGGCGCTTCCTTAAAGAAACTCGTCACTGCTTCACACTTCATGGATGTGTTCAGCTGCTGGAGCCCCACACACACACACACACACTCTGACACACAGTATATTTGACATTAGTTTGTAATGCTTTTGTGCTTTTTGGACGTGCTGGTGTTTATATCCCTAACATTCATCTGTGCCACTGAACACACGCCCTGTAACAGGCTCCGCCCTGCAGCTGTGTCTGAAACGCTCCTCTGAAACATGCGCTTCATGTTATTATTACTGCTAAACTGTCACTTAGCACTCTGTCCTGTCCAGGAACTGACCTCAGCTCCATTTCAGAGGAACACAGACCACAGAGACAGAGCGGTGCTTATCTGGTTAAAAAGATTCAGGAATTTGACCTGAAAACTGATTAAAAGAGAGTGACGCGCTTGCAGAGTTTAGTCGCTAGCATGCGTCAGTGTGCTGGTTAGCATGTTAGCCAAATGCACGTCAGTCCAGGAATTGATCAGTAAAATAGTAGTGTTTTTTAGAAATAAAATTTAAGTTTAATCTTTTATCTGTTAAACAGAGCATGTCCTCTGTCAGGACTTCGCAGCGTGTGGATTTACATCGCATGCTAATCTCATGCTAATCAATAACTAGCTCACAGCCAAGAGACTGTCCTTCTCAAATATGATGTAATTGTACGACAATTTATATATTTATATATTAGAATATTACTTTTATTAATTGACATGAAATTAATTATTAAATAATAATATTAAATAATGTATAACAACTCTTCAGTGTAACAGGAGCACGTTTAAGACACAGCCTTGTACACTTGGTGCTGTTAGCGCAGTTAGCTGAAGTGTCAGACGCTGAAGGTTCTTTGGAGGCTCTGAGTTCGAGTGCTGTGTTTGGTGAAAAAACAAATTCCCTCAGTGAGCTCCCAAGCTGTGCTAACACACCACCGTGCTCAGGGTGGAGACGGGCAACATCTGATTATTGTGTTTAAGGGCTTTCTCTCACACACACACCTACAATTACTGTACAGTATTTTTACTTTCATCACTCTTGGTGTACCAGAGACACTTTAGTCTCCTCACACCACTGCACTGTCTCTCCGTCTCCCTTAACCACTCATCCTGGGAACAGAGAGAGAGAGAGAGAGAGGGAAAATAAACAGCAGTGTGGAATGTGCTGTCTGTAGAGATGGTGAGAATCAGTGTGATGTCACTGCACTGTGTCTCCAAGTCAAACATGAGTTCAGTTCAGTAGTGCAGGCCCACACACACACACACACACACACGGTTCTTTCAGGATATTTTTATACCAAGATTGATCTGTCTCTCTAACTCACCTCACTCATCTCAACTCCATTAAAATAATTAAGTCATTTCTGATGGAAACTGAACCAGAACTAATTTCAGGATTTCACAGTAAAGAAGGGTCAATACTTATGCACTCTAACTCTTGCAAACAGTATTGATTTCTTCCTCCAGTTTAAAGGAATAGAAAATGTAAAGTAAATCCATGCACGGGTTGGTAGCTTGTAATGACAGGCCGTAAGAAAAGTTTCAGGCATGTTTGACCTTTTATAAGAAAGTTGTGAGTGTTTTTGTATCGCTGCTCTGATGCCACTAGGACGCTGCCATGTTGCCTGTTGGAAGGGCAATGCGTGACGTCATTTGGGCGCAAGGCTGAGTGTCGCTCTTCAGTACTGAAGGGGCAAAGCCAAAGGGCTACTAAGGTGACAATGTCGATTTTTTCACTAAACACCTGAAATAGTGTATTAATGAGCTGCAGCCCTGACTTACAGACAAACCTGAACTCTTTACCTGTAAAACGAGGCTGAAACTGTGTTATACTACCCGCTAATAATATAACTAGTAGAAATGGCACTAAAATGATTAAAAATTAGTTATATACACATCATAAAACTGGGTTTGGTATTTACTTCATAAAAACTGTTTCACCTGTTTCTTAAAATCACCACGTTTGACTCGGGTGCAGTGATGGAGGTCGGCTATTCCACAAACAAATTCCTGTAAACCTAAAAGAACTCCGAATGTTTTCCGTAAAGTGTGACGTCACTTACAATACACAATCATCTCATCTCATCTCATTATCTCTAGCCGCTTTATCCTTCTACAGGGTCGCAGGCAAGCTGGAGCCTATCCCAGCTGATTACAGGCGAAAGGCGGGGTACACCCTGGACAAGTCGCCAGGTCATATTCAACAAAATGGACCACAGCGCCAGCGACATTTCTTCACTGATTTCCTCGGGTATTTCGGACAATGACATGCATAATGATGATGATCATGATAAACAAGCATTACCGTATCAATTAGTTACACACAAGTGAACAATATTCATAGAGTTGTTTTAGTTCGTCATTACCGAGGCGTTTCTGACAAACACTGAATCAAAGCAAGACACCCAACAAACATGAAGCTGCTTAGCTTCATCAGCAGTTATTACATTTATGCCCAAAGGAACTCAAAATAACATCACGCATAATAAAAACTTAGGGAAGCCATAAAAAGTGTTTTCTTACCCTTTGAACTTCTCTTTTGCGGACTACTGACCGTGTTGTCTCGTTTGTCTTGTCCGCTTTTTGGCCGAAGATTGTGGGAACCGCATCTGGACTCGGCGCTGGCGTGTACGGTATTCCTAATGCCGGGGCATCAGAGTTGTTTGAGTGAAACAATTTTCTTCAAAATGTTCTGAGCACACGAGCTGCATAAAGCAGTGTTTGTTTCCCCTCTTTCTGCGTTGCCACGGGAGTTGGACTGCCTCATCTCATTCTCTGTAGCCGCTTTATCCTGTTCTACAGGGTCGCAGGCGAGCTGGAGCCTATCCCAGCTGACTACGGGCGAAAGGCGGGGTTCACCCTGGACAAGTCGCCAGGTCATCACAGGGCTGGGCTGGACTGTCTACTACGGTAATTACGGTAGGCTAGCCTGGGGACGCCTTGATAAGGAAGTTTTTCATGAATGAGTCAAGAGCATGCCAAGCGTGCTAACGAGCGCTTATTCAAGAAACCTTTATTCGTCACATGCACACTTCAAGCACAGTGAAATTCATCCTCTGCATTTAACCCATCTGAAGCAGTGAACACACGCACACACTCAGAGCAGTGGGCAGCCACACCAGAGCGCCCGGGGAGCAGTCAGGGGTTCGGTACCTCGCTCAAGGGCACCTCAGCCCAAGGCCGCCCCACATCAACCTAACTGCATGTCTTTATGCTGCCAGGAACGTGGAAAAACTCTCGCACTTGCCTCTTCAACAGATTTCGGTCAGTCACATTGAATGCAGATCTGTTTGTAGGTTGTTTAGCGAGGTTACAGTCCGCAGAATGAGGCATCACAGCAGCACGACTTGTACCGGGGATATACATATGAAAAAGCTACCTCCCTCCATTCAGTCACATAGAAATACTGTACATCAGCTGTTCACTCTTCCCTCACTGTTATGAAATAATCTCCAGCAAGGGGCAGCTTCAAGTCTTACTCGCTATGCGTAGCTTCTGTGTCTTGCACCCAAATGACATCAGGGCACTGCCAGAAACGATCGGAGGGATTTTTCTGATTGGTTAAAATATTTTCAATGGTGGTCTCCATGAAATCGTCCATTCTGCATAGAAAGTGACTTTCGGAGATGGATATCTTAGTTGTGTGAGCTCCGTATTTTCAATTATTCACATGAATCATTAGTTTATATCATAATCTATCTTCATAACAGTATTTTAAAAATGGGTTTTCTTTTCTTTTAATATTATGGGATATTTTTGTTCCAGACTGAAACACCACATGTTGAAATATTCGGCAGCGGGGACGACACTTATGCATCGCTCCGCATATATAAACACCATGGTTTTTGGTATTAGAGGTTTTATTCGTCACATCATTTATTAAGTCAACTGCAATTAAAAAAAAAAAAAAAGTGTTACAAAATTATATTACACCAAAATTACTTTTATTTATTTAATTTATTATCAGACCGATGGTCAAGTGAAAAATCACAAATCAATCACCAAACAGTCATCATCAATAAAATAAACTCTTGATATAATAACCTCCTCCAACCCATTTCAGTACTTTAGTATCATCTCTCTCTCTCTCTCCCCCACACACACACGGAAAACAAAATTAATTTTCTTGTAAAGGAACAAATCAGAGGCGCGAGTTCAGTGATAGTGTATTTAAACTCAAACACAGTTTATAAAAGTACAACAATAACAAACTGTAATTAAATGAAAGAGATGGAAAAGTGGAAGTTGTTGAGGTGCTGGCCCACAGCCCTCACTACACACACAAACAAACAGAAATTGAAAGACGGCGTGACAGGTTTATAAACAGATCATCACAAGAACAGATTCATGAACAGAGCAGAAACGAGAAGCTGATTGTGTGTGTCTCATCGTCAGCGAGCTGCACCGCTAAACAATTCAGATTACTGTGATTTAATAAAAACCCTAAAATACAAACGTCTGGTGTAAAACATGTCATTTATACAAAAGTCCATCGTGTGAGTGGAGTAAAGTCCACAGAGGTGTGGAGGTGAGAGTTCAGTTCATTTATCTTCAGTGGGAATGGGATGGAAATGCTCTTCTGACATCTCCACACTCAGAGTGTGATGTACAGCTCACATACAGAAAACCACACACACACACGTCTCTCAGTGCATTCAGACTTCCCAGCTGTGTCCCAAACCCCAGTGTGTTATGAAGTGTTATTACGGTTAGTATAAGAATAAAGCTTTATTAACACCCTGTGTGTGTGTGCGCGTGCACATGCTTGGGACACAGCTGTGTTCTCTTACAGTGATGTCCCAGTGGAAGCCCCTGAATGTGATGTGTACACACACACCCCCCTCACAGTGACACTGTTCTGTGTGCGCGCACGTGTGTATTTTTACCCTGCAGCGCCCCCTGGTGGTCAGTGTGAGGCGTGTCTCCTCTCTGAGGTAGGCATGTTAGCCACTGTGGTCCAGTCTGAAGGCGAGTGTGACGGTGACGATGACACCACAGATCATGAGGAACGGCAGCCATGTCTTCAGGAAACTCACAAAGCTGAGAACACACACACACTCAATATCATCATTATTCTATAAGAAGTGGGTGGGGTTGTGAAGGCCTGAGCATAGTCATAAGGGACCAGGTAGAGCCATGCGGCGTGGTTACGAGGGACGGAACTATGATGGTGCAGTTCTGAGGGGTGGGGCTGAATCTCACCTGACATGTTTGCTATAGATGAAACACAGGACACACAGCTTGACCATGTTCCACGATGTGCTGTTGTCATAACGCATCAGATTCAGTGCCATGGCGACGTGAGAGTGACAGTTATCACAGCAGAGATTGTGCTGCAGGACAGAACGAGAGGAGAGACACACCCGTCACATCCACATGCCCAGTCATAATAAACAACGCCACCTGAGTTTAAAGCTACACTGAGAAAAAAAAATAACTGTGTACATAAAATTATTTTAATGAATATTGCACGTAAAAAAAAATTTTTTACACATTTTATCAATAAAAAGGACTTATTTATATTAACATGCAAAGAATCTAAAACATGTATATACAGTATATAAAACATTTAATATGTCTCTCTCACTCACACACACACACATATATATATATATATATATATATATATATATATATATATATATATATATATAACACACACACACACACTTATGGAAGGTAAAAAAAAATGATAGAAATTATTGGACAAAAAAAAAAAAAAAATCAACCAAATGTTATATAATAAAAAATAGTTGGGTGTGTGTGTGTGACTGTGTCCCTGTGTCAGTGAGTCAGAATGTGTGAGCGTGAGGGAGTCAGTATATCAGTGTGATTGTGGTGTGTGTGTGTGTGTGTGTGAGAGAGAGAGTGTGAGTGAGTATTCACCCTGACAGCACGGACACTTAACACCCAGTAGTGTACCTCACCATGAACACGAATGAATCTTTAGGGTCCGTGATGTTACCATTCTGTGTTTGTATTCCTCCGAGGCCTCGTGTACTGCAGCGTCCCACGCACTCAGACCTCCACCGTACACTTTATTCTTATCCAACTTCCAGAACCTACAGAACCACAACCATGTCAGAGAACCACATCACATTACACACTCCATCACCTTTACCCCCCCCACGCAACATCATGGTTTCATCACTTATGACCGTTACTTATAAAGTGTTCACTCACTTTGTGGGCTTTCCAAATGCCATATTGTCCTCCTGTGCACGCACGCACACACACACACATACACACACATCAAGTTAAAGTTACAATACACACAGGGAAAAAAAGTGCATCCTCCTGCACGCTTACAGACACAAAGTAAGGGCCTGCGAAGTCTCGGATCACTCCTGTCGAGGTGCAGATCCCCATGTGACCAATAAACGGCAGGAACCATCTGCAATCTCACACACACACACACACACACACACATTAATACATTTCTCTTTGTTTTATTTAGTCACCTCGTGTGTCTCACTCGTAAACTTCAGCAGGACGAGAAGAGCGGAGGGTGAGCGGTGCCAAAGCGCATGCGCAGAGCAGGACCGACTGTATTAATGCTTCTTCAGGGGTCGGAGGGTGTACAATTCACTTTCTATTCAGATTATACAATAAAATAAAACCCTCCGACACCGATTCGGTTTAACAGATCCCTCTGTACATTAATATACAGATTAATATAGTTTCGCGATAAAAACAGAAAGTAAAGGCCAGTAACCTTATTAAACTAATTACTGAAACTTGCTTAGGACAGTTTCACTGCTCAACCTAATTAATCAAACTGATTAGCTGAAAGAATAAATAAATTAATAAGTAAATATTTTTTATTCCTATAAAAATCTCAATGTAAAGCGCCTCAGTTTTGATTTCCGGCGCGCGCGCGCAGGGCTTTAGCTGCAATGCTAACTGCCGGAAGATCCACAGCGCGGCTTTAAAGCAGTTCAGACGGGTTTGAGAAAATGAAACGCACTCACGTCAGGCCGGGAATCGGAGTCCACACGATGCACAGCGGATAGCGGCTCAGTTCCCGGTCGATTTTTTCGTATCCTGACTGAAAAGTCTTCATGGTGTCCAGCGCTACCTCCGACACATCGGCCATCACACTCCGCCTGTGACGTCACGCCGAGGCGCTGACACCGCGCATGCGCAACTGGCTCCTCATTCAGGAGATTAAACTGACCCTGGAAACGACGAAATGCAAATCAACTAATTATTTAAAAAAAAACTGAAATAAATTGGTGCACTAACGTAATTGCGCTGTGACATAAAAACTAAACTCCTCTTGTATTTTATCATCTTTATATTGTGTTTGTTTGAAGCCATATTCAGGCGGGATGATTCCCTCAGGCTCTCTGGGGTTTCTGTCAGAATCCGTCGTGCTAATAATATTTATTATGTCTAGAAAGTCAGTCAGCATATTTTCCCTTCTATAAAGTGAACAGTAGAAAACAGTCCAGGTGATGTATATCCTGTCTGAGCGGACACATGGGTGAAGATCGTGTCGGATCCTGCAGGCGGCACGGTGGTGTAGTGGTTCGCACGGTCGCCTCACAGCAAGAAGGTTCTGGGTTCGAGCCCAGCGACCAGCAAGGGCCTTTCTGTGCAGAGTTTGCATGTTCTCCCCGTGTCTGCGTGGGTTTCCTCCGGGTTCTCTGGTTTCCCTCACAATCCAAAAACATGCAGTTAGGTTGACATGGGGCGGCCTTGGGCTGAGGTGCCCTTGAGCGAGGTACTGAACCCCTGACTGCTCCCCGGGGGCTTTGGTGTGGCTGCCCACTGCTGTGGGTGTGCGCGTGTGTTCACTGCTTCAGGTGGGTTAAATGCAGAGGATGAATTTCACTGTGCTTGAAGTGTGCATGTGATGAATAAAGTTTAAAAAAAAAAGATTTCACACTTTTTCTTTAGTATGGATGCTGCATTCGACTACAGATCGGACCTCATAATCCCTGACCTCTGACCAGGAAACAACCAACACTCCCTCAACTCAGAATTCAGGAAACACTCAGGAAGATCTCCTCAAGTCCAAGTTCAACAAGCATCTTCAAATCAACATACAGTGGTGCTTGAACGTTTGTGAACCCTTTAGAATTTTCTATATTTCTGCATAAATACGACCTAAAACATCATCAGATTTTCACACAAGTCCTAAAAGTAGATAAAGAGAACCCAGTTAAACAAATGAGACAAAAATATTATACTTGGTCATTTATTTACTGAGGAAAATGATCCAATATTACATATCTGTGAGTGGCAAAAGTATGTGAACCTCTAGGATTAGCAGTTAATTTGAAGGTGAAATTCGAGTCAGGTGTTTTCAATCAATGGGATGACAATCAGAATCAGAAAAAACTTTATTTATCCCGAAGGGCAATTAGAAGGGCGAAGAGCGGTACATTAAAATAAGAGCAAGAGAACAAAATCACAAAAAGAATAAAATCACAAAAGTGGGTGAGCAAAAAAACAAACAGCGTATTATGTACAATGTACAATGGCAGGCCTGCTGCCAGTAACAAAGTAAAAAAAAAAAGCAGCAGATAAAATATGGCAAATAAATAAAATGAAGCGTGGATAAAATTAAAGTGACAATATGATTAGAGTGACATTGTAGTTAAAGTGACAAGGTGATATTGTAATATTGCACATTAGGACATGTGATATTGCACTAGAGTATTGTACAGAAGACTTAAGTTATTGTAACTATCTTAGACTTCTTAGAGTTCAGGAGGAGAATAACACTTGGAACAAAGGTTGCTCTCCTCCTCTGGGTCTTACAGGCCGGACAGCGGAACCTGCGACCAGATGGCAGCTGCTCAAATGCCGGGAACAAAGCATGAGTCGAGTCCTTAAGAATTCGACGAGCCAGGCCGCTAGCCTGCTGCTCGTACACAGTATTCAGGTGGCGAGCAGGAAGTCCAATAATCTTAGAACACACCTTGACAATGTTATGCAGGCAGTTCCTATCCTGTACAGTAATGGAGTAATACCAGCAGCATATAGAAAAAGCTAAAACACTTTCAATGAATGTATAATAGAATGTCAGCAAGATGTTCTGACTGACAGAAGCCTCTCCATAGCCTTCATCACCTGGGAGGAGAGGGCCACTGGGCGCAGATTGTTCAGGGCCATGGGGGGGGGGGGGGGGGGGGGGGGCTTCTCTTGGGAATGGGGACAATTGTTGAGTGTTTCCAACATTTGGGGACAGTTCCTGTGTTGATGGAGGTCTGAAACAGTTTCTGGAAAACACTCCCTAACTGGTCCGCACAGTATCTAAGGACCCGGCCACTGACGTTATCGGCTCCAGGTGCACTGTTAGCCTTAAGGCCTCTGCATGCTCTTGCGACAAGGCTTTCGCAGATAGCTTTTCGCAGACAGTTGTAATTTATCATTGAGCAGGGAGTAATAGGCGTGCACGATGTTATTCACCGCCACAACGCAAGGGGGCGCGAAGTCGCAAAATCGCTAGGAGTAGTTGGTGGGTGTGGTTAGTGGAGTGTTTATCCTCCGGTTACTTATAATGACTAGAACTGGAGTCGTATAGATGTACGTACTTCCTCACTTCCTTGATCAACCGCTCTTCGTGCTGCTCCATCTTCGCTCGTGTTTTTAAAAATGGCGGTCGTGAAAACAAAACAAACCGGGAAGGTAGGGAAGCGGAAGTGCGTGTACAGCGGATGTAGAGTGGACCAATCAGAGCCCTCTTGTCTGCGATGCTGTCTGCGAGGCTTCTGCGGTGGTCACAATTTTTGGGAGGTGCGCGCAGAGCGTCTGCGAAAGTGGGGGGGCTACGCAGAGATGCAAGGGTCATCAGGTATGAGGTTGGATCTGATGTCCTCTAACTGGGTGGAGTTGTTGATCTCAAATCTGGAGAAGAAGGAATTAAGGTCATTGGGGAGATATGCTGATGTACTGCCAGGGATGTTAACAGAGTTGTTACCGATAGGAAGGTTAACAGCCACCATTCTCTTCAGGCCCTGCCAAGCTGAGCGGAGGTTTCCATGAGAAAACTTTTCTTCCACTTTGTTCTTGTAGTTCAGCTTGGCAATCTTAATAGCCCTCTTGACCTCTTTATTAACCTCCTTTTTCTCCATCTCTGACCCAGAGAAGAAGATCCATTTCTTCTTATTGATAATGGTTTTTAGCTCCTTGGTGACCCAGGGTTTATTATTAGGGAAGATGGTAACAGTCTTGGAGGGTATAATGTTTTCCTCACAGAAGTTGATGTATGATGAGACGACATCCACCTGTTCGTTTACGTCATCAGAAGAGGAAAGGAGGTTAGTCCAGTTAGTAGACTCGAAGCAACCCTGGAGGATTGCTATACTCTCGTTAGTCCACTGCTTGATGGTCCTGGTAACCTTCTTAATTTTCCTGATGACTGGGATGTAGGCAGGAGCGAGCTGGATGGTGAGGTGATCAGCAGAGCCGAGGGGAGGAAGAGTGACAGCTCTGTAGGCATCCAGGACAGAACCATAGCATCTATCAAGTGTCTTTCCCAGATGAGTGGAGCAATGGATGTATTGTTCAAAGCCTTTCAAAGATTTTCCAGGATTGCAGTGATTAAAATCTCCAAGAATGAATTTGGGGGAATCGGGGGATAAATGTTCAAATTTGTCCAGGGAGCTTTTGATGAGGTCAGTTGCTGAAGTGGAATTAGCTTTGGGGTGTATGTAAACCAGGACGAAGAAGAGTTGAGGGAACTCTCTGGGAAGGTAAAAGGGACGAAGAGACAGAGCCAGGAGCTCAATGTCTGGAGTGCTCAGCTTCTCTCTGATGTGGACAGTGGAGCACCACCGTGGGTTGATATAGAAACACACACCACCACCATGTTGTTTACCGGTGATGTCATTGTCACGGTCGAGCCTGATGGGGGTGCCAAGTCCATCGATGTACAGTGCTTTGTTGTCATCGCCATGGTTGAGCCAAGTTTCAGTAAACGCCAGAATAGAAGCATTCCTGTACTCATGCAGATGGTTCACATTAGCCTGAAGTTCGTCCGTTTTATTCCTTAGTGAGCGGACATTGGCGAGGATGACTGCCGGCAGTGTCAGCTGTTTACCTGTTGCTCGCCAGTCACGCTCTGATACCTCCCTTCTTTTTTCCCCTGTCTGGTCACCTTGTGAAGTCTCTGTTTGGAGTTGGACTGATCCACCTCGGATGTTCGTTTCTGAATCTCTTCCTGAGGAGATTCAGAAACGAACATCCGAGGTGGATCAGTCCATAAACCAAATCAAATCAAATCAAATCAAGTTTATTTGTACAGCGCTTTTAACAATAAACATTGTCGCAAAACCAACATGTGTAAAGCTGCCAGCGTGTAAATAATTCCGGAAAAATACATTCCGACAGTGTAATAAAACAAACAAACCAAAAACACAAACAAAACACAATAGAAAAAATAAAAATAGGAAAACCGCTCAGCGCTCTGACCGGTCGACCGCAAGAGCAGTGACCCGGAACCGGAAAAAAAATCAGGTGTGAGTGGGCACCCTGTTTTATTTAAAGAACAGGGATCTATCAAAGTATGATCTTTACAATACATGTTTGTGGAAGTGTATCATGGCACAAACAAAGGAGATTTCTGAGGACCTCAGAAAAAGCGTTGTTGATGCTCATCAGGCTGGAAAAGGTTACAAAACCATCTCTAAAGAGTTTGGACTCCACCAATCCACAGTCAGACAGATTGTGTACAAATGGAGGAAATTCAACACCATTGTTACCCTCCCCAGGAGTGGTCGACCAACAAGGATCACTCCAAGAGCAAGGCGTGTAATAGTTGGCGAGGTCACAAAGGACCCCAGGGTAACTTCTAAGCAACTGAAGGCCTCTCTCACATTGGCTAGTGTTAATGTTCATGAGTTCACCAGCAGGAGAACACTGAACAACAATGGTGTGCATGGCAGGGTTGCAAGGAGAAAGCCACTGCCCTCCAAAAAGAACATTGCTGCTCATCTGCAGTTTGCTAAAGATCACATGGACATGAGAAAAATGTTTTGTGGATGGATGAGACCAAAATAGAACTTTTTGGTTTAAATGAGAAGCGTTATTGTAAGAATCTGAGCAGGTGGGTGGAGCACAGAAGCACGGCAGGCCAGAACTGAGTTCTCTCGATCTCTTTATTTTAGCTTTTCAGCTTTCACTTTACACTCTCCTAGTCACACGCATGCATACACACACACACACACACACACACACACACACACACACACACACACAAGCGTTCTGGTTGGGGAGAGAGCCCCCTTTCTCTGCTCTCTCTCTCCTTTTATAGGGCGCAGTCACTGGGGAAGACACACAGACACAGGTTAATTCACATCAGGTGCAGTGATTCTGCCACTTACCTTCCCTGACTCCGCCCTCCAGTCACAGATCGATGCTTGACCACGCCCCCGCTGCCACATACCCCCACCGTCCGACTCAGGCCGGGGAGCCGTCCGGCCTGCAGCTGACTCCCCCCCCCCAACGGGAGAGGAAATCCGCCACGACCATCTGCGCCCCCGGCCTGTGGACCACCTTGAACTTAAACGGCTGGAGTACCAGATACCAACGGGTGATCCACGCGTTGGCATCCATCATGCGGTGGAGCCACTGGAGGGGCGCGTGGTCCGAACAGAGGGTGAAAGGGCATCCCAGTAGGTAGTAGCGGAGGGCAAGGACTGCCCACTTGATGGCGAGGTACTCCTTTTCTATTGTGCTGTACCGGCCCTCACGCACCAACAGCTTCCAGCTGATGTACGGCACTGTGCGATCCTCCCCCTCCACCTTCTGGGACAGAACAGCCCCCAGCCCTCTGTCTGACGCGTCCGTCTGCAAAACAAAGGGGAGAGAAAAGTCAGGGGAGTGTAACAGTGGCCCCCTCACACAGTGCAGCCTTTACCTCAGAGAAAGCCTGCTGGCATTGCTCCGTCCACTGGACCGGATCTGGTGCCCCCTTTTTAGTGAGATCTTAGTGAGATCAGTCAGCAGGCTGGTGACGTCCAAATAATTAGGTATAAGCCTACAATAGTAGCCAGCCAGCCCCAGGAACTGTCTCACCCCCTTTTTGGTCTTGGGCCTCGGGCAGGCCGCAATCGCGGCTGTCTTATTAATTTGGGGACGCACCTGCCCATTGCCCAAGTGGAAGCCCAGATACCGTACTTCCACCCGCCCAATCGCACACTTCTTCGGGTTGGCTGTGAGACCCCCTCGCCTCAGTGACCTAAGGACGGCCCTTAGATGTTGTAGGTGTCGCGGCCAGTCATTACTATAAATATTGATGTCGTCCAAGTATGCGGCTGCGTAGGCGGCATGGGGGCGGAGGACCCTATCCATAAGCCGCTGGAATGTAGCGGGCGCCCCAAACAGCCCAAAAGGAAGTGTGACAAACTGGTGTAAGCCAAATGGTGTGGAAAAGGCCGTTTTCTCTCGGGATAATGGAGTCAAGGGGATCTGCCAATATCCCTTTGTCAAATCCAGTGTCAAATAAAAACGAGCCGTGTCTAGTCGATCAAGCAACTCGTCAATACGAGGCATTGGGTACGCATGGAATTTAGACACCGCGTTGACTTTTCTATAGTCCACACAGAACCGGACCGACCCATCGGCCTTGGGAACCAAGACCACCGGGCTGCTCCAGTCACTGTGGGACTCCTCGACGATGCCCATGTCGAGCATGGCCTCGAGTTCTTCCCGAATCACCTTTTTCTTGTGTTCGGGCAGCCTGTAAGGGTGGCTGTGCACTACCACCCCCGGGGGCATCTCAATGTGGTGTTCTATGAGGCGGGTGTGGCCGGGCAGGGGCGAGAACACGTCAGAAAATTCTGTCTGCAACTGGGCAACCTCCGTGAGTTGGGTTGGGGAGAGGTGGTCTTCACAGGGGACCGGAGTGGTAGGCAATGTCAATGTTCCCTTTTGAACCTCTGGCCCCAGCTCCGCCTTCTCTGGAACCGAGGACACCAACGCCACGGGGACTTCCTCGTTCCAAAGTTTTAGCAGATTGAGGTGGTAAATCTCTCATGCCCCACCCCTGTCCATTTGCCTCACCTCATAGTTACCATCCCCGACTCGCCGTGTAACCTCAAAGGGTCCTTGCCACTTGGCGATCAATTTGGAGCTCAACGTGGGCAACAACACGAGTACTTTATCTCCCAGTGTGAACTCCCTAAGGCACGTGCCCCTGTCGTGCAGGCGGATTTGCCGTTCTTGGGCCTGCCGCAAATTCTCCTGGGTTAGGTCTGTGAGTGTGTGGAGTTTTGAGCACAGGTCGATAACGTATTGAATTTCATTTTTGCTTGGAAGGTCCCTCCTCCCAATTTTCCTGCAGAACATCTAGAATGCCACGCAGCTTACGCCCATATAATAATTCAAACAGGGAGAACCCCGTGGAGGCTTGTGGGACCTCTCGCACTGCGAATAACAGGGGCTCGAGCCATTTATCCCAGTTGCATGTGTCCTCGCTTACAAACTTCTTAATTAAGTTTTTGAGGGTGCGATTAAACCATTCAACTAAGCCGTCCGTTTGTGGGTGATAAACATTGGTGTGGATAGGCTTAATTCCCAGTAACCCATACAGTTTGCGCAGTGTGCGCGACATAAACGCAGTGCCTTGATCAGTCAGAATCTCTTTGGGGATTCCGACTCGGGAGATGACGCGGAAGAGTGCCTCTGCAATACTACGTGCTGAAATATTGCGAAGAGACACTGCTTCCGGATATTGCGTTGCATAGTCCACCAGAACTAAAATAAAGCGATATCCTCGTGTTGACCGATCTAATGGCCCGACGAGATCCATCCCAATTCTTTCGAACGTAGTCTCAATTAATGGCAGAAGGCGCAAAGGCGCTTTTGGAATGGCCACTGGATTTACTAACTGGCATTCGCGGCACGCCGTACACTACCTACGGACATCTCCACGAATCCCTGCCCAGTAGAACCGGGCCATTATTCAGGCTAGTGTCTTATCCTGCCCCAAGTGTCCAGCCATGGGATTAAAGTGAGCCGCCTGGAATACAAATTCCCGGCGGCTCTTTGGGATCAAAAGCTGAGTTATCGGTTCTTTAGTCTGAGTGTCCTGCGTCACTCGGTATAATCTATCCTTAATAATGGAAAAATAGGGGAAGGACGGGGTGGCATTTGGCTGGAGCGTTTGACCATCGATTACTCTCACTTGGTCAAACACATGCCGCAGAGTCTCATCTCGCGACTGCTCTAACGGGAAATCCGCGAGGGATTCCCCGAGAGAGGGAGGAGGAGCCTGCTGCTCCTCACTCTGACGCGCTGATGACGTAGACGGCTCTGTGACAGCTGCTCCTGCCAATGCCACACCAGGACCTCCCCCTGCTAAACTATGGCAGGCCCCACGCTTCACTAAATGAGTCATTAATTCCCCAAATCCTGGCCAATCAGTCCCCAAAATTATCAAGTGAGTAACGCGAGGATTAACTGCCACCTTTACTCTAAATTTCTCCCCTCGAAATAGAATGTGGACCGACACTAAAGGGTAGTTGTGAACATCCCTGTGCACACACAACACTTTCACCAATTGTGCTCTCCCCAATGCCTTGTCTTGCACCAGGCTTTGGTGGATTGAGGTCTGATTACAGCCGGAGTCCACCAAAGCCTGATACATATCCCCTTGGATACTCACTGGTATGCGATACACTCCGGCCCGATCAAGGGCGGTCCCTGGCATGTCGGGGATCCGGACCACCACGCCCACCTCCATCACCGAGCACTGAGGCTGGAGGTGCCCCGGCTCCCCGCAGCGCCAGCAAACCAGCCCAGGCTCTCTCTCTGCACTGGTGTTCCAGAGCTCACTCACCTGAGGGGGGGAGAGACAGACATGGACGTGGGAAACGGTAGGGCACCGTGGGTGCGGCGGGCCAGCTGGGGTGGAGCCGGCCCCCACCTCTGCGGTGGGGGAACGGGGCGAGGACGAGGAACAGAAGGGGAGGGGGAGAGAGAGGAGAGGGGAGAAGAAGAGACATGCTGTCCTGCCGTCGGAACAGCCGCCAAATGGTCCTCCGCCAGCTTGATGGCCTGATCCAGCGACGCCGGGCGATGGCACTGGACCCACTCCACTGTTCCTTCGGGAAGTCGGGCGATGAATTGTTCCAGCGCCACCAGGTCGATGATTCCCTCGGCGTCGCAGTTGTCGGACCTCAGCCACCGCCGGCAGGCGTCCCAGAATTGCTGGCCAAACGCGAACGGCCGGCCAACCTCCTCTAGGCGCAGTGCGCAGAAGCGCTGCTGTTGTTGCTCCGGGGTGCACCCCACATGCTGGAGGACGGCCCTGCGGAGGTCAGCGTAGACCAGCCGGCTGTCGGAGGGGAACTGTAGCGTGGCCAGCTGCACCTCGCCCGTTAGCAGGGGGAGGAGGCGCACCGCGCGCTGTTCCACCGGCCAGCCCCACGCCTCTGCTGCCTGCTCAAAGAGAGCGAGGAAGGCCTCGGGGTCGTCGTGCAGGCCCATCTTCATTAGGGTGAGGTGGGGAGGGTCTACGGCGGTGGAGGTGATGGACCCCGCCGACGCGAGTAGGTGCCGGAACGCCTGGCGATCTTCCTGCTGCGCCAGCACCAGGGCCGAGAACCTTTGCTCCTACTCCTTCCGGAGGGCAACCAGCGCCTGGTGCTGGCTCTGTTGGGCTGTGGCGAGGGCATGGATCAGGTCCTTGAAAGGGGAGGACTCCATGGGGCTGTTTTCTTCTGCGCTCCGTCCCAGGTTTCAGCACCACTGTAAGAATCTGAGCAGGTGGGTGGAGCACAGAAGCACAGCAGACCAGAACTGAGTTCTCTCAAACTCTTTATTTTAGCTTTTCAGCTTTCACTTTGCACTCTCCCAGTCACACGCATGCACACACACACACAAGTGTTCTAGTTGGGGAGAGAGCCCCCTTTCTCTGCTCTCTCTCCTTTTAGAGGGCACAGTCATTGGGGAAGACACACAGACACAGGTTAACTCACATCAGGTGCAGTGATTCTGCCACTTACCTTCCCTGACTCCACCTTCCATTCACAGACCGATGCTTCACCACGCCCCCGCTGCTACAGTTATGTTTGGAGAAAGGAAAACACTGCATTTCAGCATAAGAACCTTATCCCATCTGTGAAACATGGTGGTGGTAGTATCATGGTTTGAGCCTGTTTTGCTGCATCTGGGCCAGGACGGCTTGCCATCATTGATGGAACAATGAATTCTGAATTATAACAGCGAATTCTAAAGGAAAATGTCAGGACATCTGTCCATGAACTGAATCTCAAGAGAAGGTGGGTCATGCAGCAAGACAGCGACCCTAAGCACACAAGTCATTCTACCAAAGAATGGTTAAAGAAGAATAAAGTTAATGTTCTGGAATGGCCAAGTCAAAGTCCTGACCTTAATCCAATGGAAATGTTGTGGAAGGACCTGAAGCGAGCAGTTCATGTGAGGAAACCCACCAACATCCCAGAGTTGAAGCTGTTCTGTATGGAGGAATGGGCTAAAATTCCTCCAAGCCAGTGTGCAGGACTGATCAACAGTTACCACAAACGTTTAGTTGCAGTTATTGCTGCACAAGGGGGTCACACCAGATACTGAAAGCAAAGGTTCACATACTTTTGCCACTCACAAATATGTAATATTGGATCATTTTCCTCAATAAATAAATGACCAAGTATAATATTTTTGTCTTATTTGTTTAACTGGGTTCTCTTTATCTACTTTTAGGACTTGTGTGAAAATCTGATGATGTTTTAGGTCATAGTTATGCAGAAATATAGAAAATTCTAAAGGGTTCACAAACTTTCAAGCACCACTGTACAGAAATATTCACTTGTTAAATCGAACATTGACACTACAGAGGTAAATACTCATCACATACTCATTAGCTGCCTAGCTTGTTGATAACAAAAGATGAATGTCTGTCGTTTTTCCCACTTTGTGGCTCAAAGACCTGCTACATGATGTAATCCTGAGCTCTGACTTCCCTGGGGTCGATCGAACACAGAAAGGCACTGCAGGAAGCACTCACGCTTTTCTCTAATTACTCACCAAAACTAAAACTCAGAACGACAAAATATAGACGAGGTTTAAAAGTGCATGTCAGAGAAGCAACACTTCCAGGGGTTTTAGGGAAGGTACTGAGTTCTGAGAACAGGTACACACTACAGATGTGTGATCTTCATGTGACTTACTAATAATCAGCCACGCCCCTACAATTAAGAGCAAAACAATATGTATTAAAATTGGGTGTGAGACACATGGGATTTTTTTTGCGTGATTAGATCACCATGTGATTAGACCAGAATTATGACAGACATCTTGCAATAACATTAATGCGCACACACACACACATCCAGAAAAACTAATCCTGAGTTTCACATGCTCTCCCCATGTCTGCGTGGGTTTCCTCCAGGTTCTCCTCAAACGCAAGGCAGCAGGTGGATTGACTACAATAACATTTCTCCATCAGTCAGTGTGTGTGTGTGTGTGTGTGTGTGTGTGTATATGAGAGAGATGCCTGTTTTCCTTAAGTGTATGTAAGAGGTTGAGGATGTTATATGATCAGAAGAGAGAACAGACACACTGCACAGCGTGAGGTCTGAACACTTTAATCCTCTTTAATTCTCTTCATCTGGCAGCAAAATGGCATTAATGAAATTCCCAAAGAAAAATAAACATGGAGAAACAAAGAGAGGAGCTTTGAGCCAATAAATATATACTGCAGGGTAGTGTAAAAAGATGAGCTGCGCGCGCACACGCACACCCTGAATGAATGCATTGATATTAATGCTGCTGTTTCATTAATGTGTGTGTTTGTATGAAATTAAACGTCCTCAGCGTCTCAAGCACTTTAATCAGCTGAGATGTGTTGTTCTGTAATTTTAGCATTGGAGCTATAGAGCTAATGTAGCTAACAAGTAATGGAGGTATACTGTACATCTACCAGTTTAGCACAGTGCTCTAAATGGGTGTGTCTAACTCCTCCCACTTTCACCATTTAGTCCATAAAGTTTCCTAAAATAACACAACAAATTTAACAGCTCACATGTACACTTTACCTTCAGTCTTATTTCTAATGTATAAACCATGCCTTCAGATTTAGGCCACACCCCCACCTGAGTCTGACATCAAACTCTGTGCTGAGGAAGAACGTGTTCTCACTGAGACCGTTTTCCTCTCTGTAACCTATTCAGTGCACAATGCTAAAGTGGAAGCCATGCACGTCCGTTACCTGTTAGCTACATTAGCATCACAGAAACAAACTCAGCCGAGAAGCTGAGAACTGCTCCTTTAATCCTGAAACATGAACAGGCGACATAAAACAGCAGAAGATCAGAGAAAAATAAAACATTTTAAATCCTGGAACCTCCTCCATTTAAACAAAGTGCTTAAGTGTGACAGACAGATATGGCTGAGCAATGGGCGGGGTCTCAGCTGCAGGAACAGGAAGTGACATCAGAGTTGGACATACTGAAAAAAATACACACTCTCAGCCGGTGAGGAAACAATGAGTTTACTATCATTCAGTCTGAACGGCCTGGTCTGAAGCTCCGCCCACTCTGGGGGTCAAGTGCATGATTCTGTGTTCTCTTCCTCTCCAAGGGGGGGGGGTGAGCAGTGCAGATCCACAAGTGGAGGCAACACACACACACACACTCACTCACTCACTCACTCACTCACTCACTCACTCTAGCTGGTGCGGCACTGCACCTGCCCCTCCGTGTTGTCCTCATCCTCGTCGGAGGCGTCATGGCCGCCACCCAGCCCCGTGATGCGATAGCCCATGTTGAGCAGCATCACCTCCAGAGGATCAGCATTCATCCTCCTCTGATTAGCCTGAGACGCTCCCTCCATATCCTCCACCACACGACCGTTCTCACTGTCCGTCTGACACACACACACACACACACACACACACACACACACACACACACATTAAACACCATCATCTGTCCACTGTATATGTGGCATATATCACAGGTGTTACCACAAGTGACATGTATGCGCGTTACCTCGGGTCGGGGGCTCCAGAGCCGTACCACAGGGTCGATGCCGCTGGTTGCTAGGAAACAGTAGCTGGGGTGTGGCTGGAGACAGTTCACTATGGACTCATCACCCTGCAGCACTCGCACCAGGTTCGTGGTCTCCTTCTCCCAGATAAAGAAAGAGCCGTCGTCTGATCCGCTCACAATGTACTGTCCTTTACTACACAAACACACACAAACACACACGGGGTGAAATTGGGGTAAACATTTCTGTTAAAGTGTGTTTCTCGTGTGTTGTGTGTACGGACCTGCCGAAGAAGTTGGCCTCTTTGATGTCGGTGGTGGTGTTGCAGTGGCCACAGTATCGGTGTTTGTAGTCGAAGCTGCGCTCTCTCAGGATGATCTCGTCCTCGGGGATCGACTCTTTACGGCTGAAGTTGTGGAAGCGGATCGAGCTGCTCCCTTTCTTCTCGTCCGCTGGATCACCAACAAACCAACACATAATAATTCATCACCCGAGTCAGACACAAGATCCACAAACACATCTCACACCGCTTCACTAAAACTGATGAGCGGCTGCCTTTTCCCTCTTTTTAAAATATGTGAATATACACCATATATCCATACATATATCTATGTGCACGCTGGTTTCCACTGCCGTCTGGAATGTGGGCTGTGCTTGATGTCAGTCACACTCGTGTAAAAATGATTCAGAAGCGAGTCGTGTGTTGTGCTGGAAGTGACGTATCAGGCAGCAGCAGCAATGACACTAAACTGTTATTTAATCATTTAAAAGCAAGACGGCCTTTCGATTTCATAAACTTGGTGAGATTTAGTTCCCTCTGAAATGTGGTGATTGTGATATCTGTTTATTTCTGTAATATCTCACAAAATATCAGGCCATTCTGTGGCTGGGAAGTTATTTAATTTGAGGGGATTAAAGCAAATAATGTGCATGAAATCGCTCGCTTGGCGCAGTCAAGCAGACAGAGGAAGTCCGTGTGCGCATGCGCAGGTTTACCTTCTTCTTCTTCTTTTGGGTTTTACAGCAGCTGGCTTCCACAGTGTTGCATTACTGCCATCTACAGGTTTCCCTTTGAGCGTGCACTGACAGTTCCATCATTCTGTCGCTAAACGAACAGCTGATCACACCGAGGTGCTCGCTGAGCGCCCATATTTATTAGTTTGGTCCTGCGTTTCCTTTCCTTCGTATATAACATAACGTCTTTTCTTCTCGCTTTCTTTCCGTTACTGTAGTCGCTCTTTCATGTTTCATTCGCACACTCACATCCTCCATTTTTCTCTCCTGTTTCAAATTTGTATCCCACAATGCCTTGCATGAACAGGGAAAACCCACCACGTGATGCATGATGTAGTATCGTGAATTGGGTCATGGTGAAGCAGGAAAAAATAGCAGAGAATTTAGGGCCACGTGGAGATAAACTCATTAATTGTTCTATTAAAAAAAACAACAACGAATAAAATTGGAAGTCTGTGATTCAAATTCCACTAAACAAAAACAATTGGGTGCCGGGAAAATTCTTTTTATGACCTACACTTGAAAAATCTGAAAGGCAGTACAGCTTTAAGGCACAATCTCCTGTCAAACAATCTGTAATATTTATTCCTCTTTCCAGATTAATAAAGTTGTCCTGAAATACCTTTATAACAAAATCATGAGAACAGGACACATTATACCTTATATTATAAATCCTGATCTATTTTTCTTTTGCAGTAAACTCCAGCAGCTACTTCACTTCACGTCTCTCTCCTCCATATCTCTGTGTTTATAATGTCTCTCTCTGGTGAGTAGCTTTCAAACAAACAGGAAAAATGCCTGATTCTGATTGGCTAATCCTGTTTCCCATCACAGCAGCTCATATCCAATAAATGTGATTAAACAAAATTTTATTAGACTCACCATAATAAATATTATTTAATAGTGCATACATTTTAATAGTTTCTGTAAGCCCTTGTTTTTCATCGAAACATCTTATTATGTATGTAAACACACACTTTAGGGTCTCACAGAACTGCTGCTGGTGCTTGAGCTGGCTCTGACCCCCCTGTGATACACAGATAACCATAACGCTCATCAGACTCAGCGCTTCACTCCTGTGTAGTGTATAAGTATGGGTTTATTTTCACTATACTCCCTCCAGCAGTTACACAGGTGTTTTGTACCATGTGGCGTCTCACCTGAGTCGCTTTTGGAGAACAGAGCAGCTTTGATGTCTTTGTCGAGGGCGCTGCAGGCGCTGCTGTGAGCCTGTTCTGGAAATTTCCCTTTAAAGTCATCCAGACACTCGAGAGCCTCAGCCACGTACTTCAGCTCGAAGAGACAGCGGGCCAGACGGAAGTGAGCCTTCAGGTGAGCCGGGTTTAGAGTCAGAGCCTTCAGACAGTCACGCAGAGCGTCGTAATGATCCCCATCCCTAACAGAACCACAGATCAGCGCCCAGAACAATGTCACGCCCAGACCAGGCATCTCACGCCCAGAACAACGTCATGCCCAGAACAGGCATCTCACAACCAGAACAACAATGTCACGCCCAGAACAGGCATCTCACGCCCAGAACAACGTCACGCCCAGAACAGGCATCTCACACCCAGAACAACAATGTCATGCCCAGAACAACAATGTCACTCCCAGAACAACAATGTCACGCCCAGAACAGGCATCTCACGCCCCCCAGAACAACAATGTCACGCCCAGAACAACAATGTCATGCCCAGAACAGGCATCTCACGACCAGAACAACAATGTCACGCCCAGAACAGGCATCTCACGCCCAGAACGTCACGCCCAGAACAGGCATCTCACACCCAGAACAACAATGTCATGCTCAGAACAACAATGTCACTCCCAGAACAACAATGTCACGCCCAGAACAGGCATCTCACGCCCAGAACAACAATGTCACGCCCAGAACAGGCATCTCACGCCCAGAACAACAATGTCACGCCCAGAACAGGCATCTCACGCCCAGAACAACAATGTCACGCCCAGAACAGGCATCTCACGCCCAGAACGTCACGCCCAGAACAGGCATCTCACGCCCAGAACGTCACGCCCAGAACAGGCATCTCACACTCAGAACTACAATGTCATGCCCAGAACAGGCATCTCACGCCCAGAACAACCATGTCATGCCCAGAACAGGCATCTCACGCCCAGAACAACAATGTCATGCCCAGAACAGGCATCTCATGCCCAGAACAACAATGTCACGCCCAGAACAGGCATCGCATGCCCAGAACAACGTCACGCCCAGAACAGGCATCTCACGCCCAGAACAACAATGTCACGCCCAGAACAGGCATCTCACGCCCAGAACAACCATCTCACGCCCAGAACAACAATGTCACGCCCAGAACAGGCATCTCACGCTCAGAACTACAACGTCACGCCCAGAACAGGCATCTCACGCCCAGAACAACAATGTCATGCCCAGAACAGGCATCTCACGCCCAGAACAACAATGTCATGCCCAGAACAGGCATCTCACGCCCAGAACAACAATGTCATGCCCAGAACAGGCATCTCATGCCCAGAACAGGCATCTCATGCCCAGAACAACAATGTCACGCCCAGAACAGGCATCTCACGCTCAGAACTACAATGTCACGCCCAGAACAGGCATCTCACGCCCAGAACAACGTCATGCCCAGAACAGGCATCGCACGCCCAGAACAACAATGTCACGCCCAGAACAGGCATCTCACGCTCAGAACTACAATGTCACGCCCAGAACAGGCATCTCACGCCCAGAACAACGTCATGCCCAGAACAGGCATCTCACGCCCAGAACAACAATGTCACGCCCAGAACAGGCATCTCACGCCCAGAACAACAATGTCACGCCCAGAACAGGCATCTCACGCTCAGAGCTACAATTTCACACCCAGAACAGGCATCGCACGCCCAGAACAACAATGTCACGCCCAGAACAGGCATCTCACACCCAGAACAACAATGTCACGCCCAGAACAGGCATCTCACGCCCAGAACAACAATGTCACGCCCAGAACAGGCATCTCACGCCCAGAACAACAATCTCACGCCCAGAACAGGCATCTCACGCCCAGAACAACAATGTCACGCCCAGAACAGGCATCTCACGCCCAGAACAACGTCACACCCAGAACAGGCATCTCACGCCCAAAACAACAATGTCATGCCCAGAACAGGCATCTCATGCCCAGAACAACAATGTCACGCCCAGAACAGGCATCTCACGCCCAGAACAACAATGTCACGCCCAGAACAGGCATCTCACGCCCAGAACAACAATGTCACGCCCAGAACAGGCATCTCACGCCCAGAACAACAATGTCACGCCCAGAACGTGCATCTCACACCCAGAACAACGTCACGCCCAGAACAGGCATCTCACGCCCAGAACAGGCATCTCATGCCCAGAACAACGTCACGCCCAGAACAGGCATCTCACGCCCAGAACAGGCATCTCTCGCCCAGAACAACAATGTCACGCCCAGAACAGGCATCTCACGCTCAGAACAACAATGTCACGCCCAGAACAGGCATCTCACGCCCAGAACAATGTCACGCCCAGAACAGGCATCTCACGCCCAGAACAACGTCACGCCCAGAACAGGCATCTCACACCCAGAACAACAATGTCATGCCCAGAACAGGCATCTCACACCCAGAACAGGCATCTCTCGCCCAGAACAACAATGTCACGCCCAGAACAGGCATCTCACGCCCAGAACAACAATGTCACGCCCAGAACAGGCATCTCACGCCCAGAACAACAATGTCACGCCCAGAACAGGCATCTCACGCCCAGAACAATGTCACGCCCAGAACAGGCATCTCACGCCCAGAACAACGTCACGCCCAGAACAGGCATCTCACACCCAGAACAACAATGTCACGCCCAGAACAGGCATCTCACACCCAGAACAGGCATCTCTCGCCCAGAACAACAATGTCACGCCCAGAACAGGCATCTCACGCCCAGAACAACGTCACGCCCAGAACAGGCTCACGCCCAGAACAACAGTCTCACGCCCAGAACAACAGGCTCACACCCAGAACAACAGGCTCACGCCCAGAACAGTCTCACGCCCAGAACAACAATCTCACGCCCAGAACGTCTAGTTTCACAACACAGGTAGCGTGAGACCATCACAATACATCACAACGTTTACACGGGCCATTTTAACTCTCAGGCAAAGTTTCTCAAAAACAACACATGCTCTATACCCCCCCAAGTTATGATGATATTTCCTCTACAGTAATTTTTGGTAAACTGTTCACTGTTTTATTTACATCAGCACTGTGTTTCATCGGATCTCCGGCCCTATGTCTTGGACACTCGGGTGAAGAGAGGGGCTGAGCTGTCAACTGATCACCACCTGGTGGTGAGTTGGATCCGCTGGCAGAGGAGGAAGCCGGACAGACCTGGCAGGCCCAAACGTATGGTGAGGGTCTGCTGGGAACATCTGGCCGAGCACTCTGTCGGGGAGGTCTTTAACTCCCACCTCCGGGAGAGCTCCTCCCAGCTTCCGAGGGAGGTAGGGGACATTGAGTCTGAGTGGACCATGTTCTCTGCCTCCATTGTCGACGCGGCTGTTCGGAGCTGTGGCCCCCAAGGCCTCCGGTGCCTGTCATGGTGGCAATCCCCGAACCCGGTGGTGGACACCGGAAATAAGGAATGCCGTCAAGCTGAAGAAGGAGTCCTACCGGGCCATGTTGGCCTCCGGGACTCCTGAGGCAGCTGATGGGTATCAGCAGGCCAGGCGTGCCGCAGCTCGGGCAGTTGCGGAGGCAAAAACTCGGAACTGGGAGGAGTTCGGTGAGGCCATGGAAGAGGACTACTGGTCGGCCTCGAAGAAATTCTGGCAAATCGTCCGGCGCCTCAGGAGGGGGAAGCAGTACTCTGCCAACACTGTTTACAGTGCGGGTGGGGAGCTGTTGACCTCGACTGGGGACATTGTCGGGCGGTGGAAGGAATACTTCGAGGATCTCCTCAATCCCACTGTCAAGTCTTCCATTGAGGAAGCGGAGGCTGATGACTCAGAGGTGGACTCGTCCATTACCCAAGCCGAAGTCACTGAGGTGGTTTGCAAGCTCCTCGGTGGCAAGGCACCGGGGGTGGATGAGATCCGCCCCGAGTATCTCAAGTCTCTGAATGTTGTGGGTCTGTCTTGGCTGACACGCCTCTGTAACATCACGTGGCGGTCGGGGACAGTGCCTCTGGAGTGGCAAACTGGGGTGGTGGTCCCTCTTTTTAAGAAAGGGGACCGGAGAGTGTGCTCCAATTATAGGGGAATCACACTTCTCAGCCTCCCAGGGAAGGTTTATTCCAGGGTACTGGAGAGGAGAATTCGGCCAATCGTCGAACCTCGGATCCAGGAGGAACAATGTGGTTTTCGTACCGGTCGCGGAACACTGGACCAGCTCTATACCCTTCATAGGGTGCTCGAGGGTTCATGGGAGTTTGCCCAACCAGTCCACATGTGCTTTGTGGATTTGAAGAAGGCATTCGACCGTGGCCCTCATGGTATTCTGTGGGAGGTGCTTCGGGAGTATGGGGTTCGGGGCTCTTTGCTAAGGGCTGTCCGGTCCCTGTATGAACGGAGCAGGAGTCTGGTTTGCATTGCCGGCAGTAAGTCAGACCTGTTCCCAGTGTATGTTGGACTCTGGCAGGGCTGCCCTTTGTCACCGGTTCTGTTCATAATCTTTATGGACAGAATTTCTAGGCGCAGCCAGGGGCCGGAAGGAATCCTGTTTGGAAACCATAGGATTTCATCTCTGCTTTTCGCAGATGATGTTGTCCTGTTGGCTTCTTCAAACCAGGACCTTCAGCATGCACTGGGGCAGTTTGCAGCTGAGTGTGAAGCGGCTGGGATGAGAATCAGCACCTCCAAGTCAGAGGCCATGGTTCTCGACCGGAAAAGGGTGGTTTGCCCTCTTCAGGTTGGTGGAGAAGTCCTGCCTCAAGTGGAGGAGTTTAAGTATCGGATCTTGTTCACGAGCGAGGGAAGGATAGAGCATGAGATCGACAGGCGGTTCGGTGCGGCCTCCGCAGTGATGCGGTCGCTTTACCGGTCCGTCATGGTGAAGAAGGAGCTGAGCCAAAAGGCGAAGCTCTCGATTTACCGGTTGATCTACGTTCTGACTCTCACCTATGGTCATGAGCTTTGGGTAATTACTGAAAGAACAAGATCGCGGATACAAGCGGCCGAAATGAGTTTCCTTCGCAGGGTGGCTGGGGGCTCCCTTAGAGATAGGGTGAGAAGCACAGTCACTCGGGAGGAGCTCGGAGTAGAGCCGCTGCTCCTCCACATCGAGAGGAATCAGCTGAGGTGCCTCGGGCATCTCTTTCGGATGCCTCCTGGACACCTCCCTGGGGAGGTGTTCCAGGCATGTCTCCCCGGGAGGAGGCCCCGGGGAAGACCCAGGACACGCTGGAGGGACTATGTCTCTCGGCTGGCCTGGGAATGCCTCAGTGTTCTTCCAGAGGAGCTGGCCGAGGAGTCTGGGGAAAGGGAAGTTTGGGCTTCCATGCTCAGACTGCTGCCTCCGCGACCCGGCCCCGGATAAGCGGAAGAAGACGAGACAAGACACTGTGTATGAAGTTGTGATGTATTTATAAAATAAAAGGTTGTTTTTTTTTATCCATACCATTTGCGCTTCATGTAGGCGGCGGCACGATTCCCGTACAGCATGGCGTTGCTCTGCCCCGCTGTGTGAATCCCCAGACTGTACAGCTGGATGGCCTGAGTCCACTGCTGACGAGCAAACGCATCATTAGCCTGCTGCTTAATGCGCTCCAGGTGGGGGGGCAGCTCACTGACACACACACACACAGAGTACTTGAAGCATTTCCTAATGTCTCAGGTCACACAGGTAGCTCACTTCATCACATCTCTGTATCTATAAACTCTGTGACGGTGACACCTGGCTCACTCACCTGGAGGGTTTTTTATTATTCGTGAGTTTGAGACAGTTGGCAGGTAGATGAAGTCCGTTAGACACTCCGTTTGTGGTTTTCCCATTCTGTACCTCTGCAGGAACATCAGAACCGGTTAACAGATGAAACCCAAAATCCTAAACGTGATCAGCATGCAGAAAACACAATACAAAAACATTTAAATTACTGATTAATTAATTCTTTCATTAAAACATGTTCCAGACTCTGCGGTGCGAGTCACAGCTCACTGAAGTCACTACAGCGCAGAGAAATCATCAGTGTGTTCTCATCAGTAGTGCGAGTGGCGTTACTGCAGCAGAGCTCTGTACAGTGTGTACATGTTCCACAGCTGCACGTCAGCACCCCCTACTGGTGGAGCAACAGTCTGCAATCTACAGCATACACACCGTATGACAAGTAAAGAAACAATAGGGGTGATAATGTCACCTGATGAGGAATGGCACTTCTTGGGCAGCAGGAAAGTGTATGGCCTCTGTTTAAACGTCAGATCAAAGAGATACACCTTACAGAACACACACACACACACACACGATCATCAAAGAGATTTAAATAGGTGGGAAGAGAAGTTAGTGGTAAATGTCACATGATCAAGTTTGTGATTGGCTGACCCAGGTCAACTTAAGCCCTGCCCTCAATCATAACACCTCCTCACCTGCTCTCCGCCCATATTGACCAGCAGCTCCGTCCCATCAGGACTAAAGGTCACGTAGGTGGCCACCAACACACGCAGCCTGTTATTATAATCTGGCAGTTTAACTGGGAGGTGACCTACGGGGGGTTGGGGGAACGACAGAGAGAGAAAGAGAGAGAGAGAGACAGACAGAGAGAGAGAGACAGAGAGAGAGACAGACAGACAGACAGAGAGAGACAGACAGAGAGAGAGACAGACAGACAGAGAGAGAGACAGACAGAGACAAAGACAGTTGATTAGTTTTCTATAACAGGAAGTGTTTATTCCTCTTATTTCACAGAAACTTACCAACGAGTCCAATTGTTTATTTATTAAAGAACACCACCTCATACTTTTTAACCATTTATAGTTACATTTAACTTTGTAGAATGTCAGTGAAACGAGCGAGTTCTTGTTCTCACTTATGTTATAGCAGCGATAAACTGTTGTTCCCTCACCAGACCCTCTTTATTCTCTGTCAGAGTTAATTTAAAAAAAATCGCAGCTTGTTCCATCGTGTTCCTGAGAAACTGTAAAGAACCGTAAACTCTTCTGTCCTGAAGATGTCAGAAAACTTACAGTTCCAGCTTCACCTCGGACTGATACACAGCACTGACACTGGAGACTCCTTCCAGAGACGATACATACACACACACAAACACACACTTCTCCTTTCTTAAAGTAAGATTCACCCTCAGTGATTACACGTTTTAATCTGTTTATTATCAGTGGAGCGTCTGCTGGACACGCCCCAGTGAATGAGCTGTTACTATGGAAACAATACCTTATTAGATCGAGCGCATTAATATAAACCTACACTACTGTCAGAGAGAATTAATCAACACCTTCTGACCAATCAGAGTCCAGAACTCAGCACCGTTGTGTGTAAATGATATTCAGTGAAACAGGTCGGTTCTTACCTGCGACGTAGTACTGACCCGCTCCGTCAGGGATGGGCTTCTGTTTATCACAGAATGTGTGAACTCCTGCATTCTGACTCAGAGACTTCCTGTGGAACACCACACACACACGGTAAGACTTTCCTAGTTACCATGATGACCAGCTGGTGTGTGTGTGTGTGTATGTGTGTGCTGGCCTGTGGTTGTGGATCATGCGGATGTCGTAGAGGCGTACAAAAGGGCCGTTAGCTCCCACAGCGAGGTAGTTATTATCCCGCGGGTTCACAGCGAGACATTTGGCCTCCACCAGCTGACCACAGTATTCCGTCAGATCGATTAACACATCCGAATGTTTACTGCTCTCTCTCAGATCGTACTGTCTGTGTGTGTGTGTGTGTGTGTGTGTGAGAGAGAGAGAGAGAGAGAGAGAGAGAGAGAGAGAGAGAGAGATGGTGTTAAACATTACCTCCAACATATCTCACCTGTATCTCTCTCACACACACACACACACACACACACACATACGTTGTGTTCGTATACCTGATAACACCGTCCTCGGCTGCGCTCCAGAACGTGTTTGGCCACATGGGGGCAGTGGCGATGCGCTTCACTCTGTTCGTGTGATCGGAGAACATGTGAATCGTCTCCTTCACTGTCACATCATGGACGTGAACCTTCGTATCTGCAGCGCCGGTCACCAGGATCCGATCTCCAGAGTGCGGCAGGAACTACACACGACACGGTTACACAGAACCTTTAAACTCACTGAACTCACAGAACGGAAACCGGTTCATTTCATCTCCTTTAAATTCACGCCAAATTACTGAGTCTCCTCCATCACACAGCAGCAGCCAATCAGAGATCAGGGCGGGTCACCGCTACAGACATTTATAACACTCTTATAAACACAACAGGCATGCGGTAAAGCACCTCAAAAAACTAGAACCAGTTATACATTTAATAATTTATAAACATAAGCTATTTATAAATACAAATAAATAAAGGAAATAAATTCATAAAGCGTGTGATGTGATGATGAAGGGAGTTTACCTTAACAGAGAAGATGTTAGCAGCGTGACCCGTGTGCATGCTCATCAATTTCCTGTGTCTGAGAGGATCCCATACCATCACATGCTGATCATCAGAACCTGACGCTAACACACTGAAAACACACATACACACAAAACCTCTGGATTTCATCTGTTTCAGTGAAGGAGGTGTGGCCTCTGTACCCGTCAGTCTCAGTGAAGGAGGCGTGGCCTATGTACCCATCAGTCTCAGTGAAGGAGGCGTGGCCTCTGTACCCATCAGTCTCAGTGAAGGAGGCGTGGCCTCTGTAACCCGTCAGTCTCAGTGAAGGAGGCGTGGCCTCTGTACCCATCAGTCTCAGTGAAGGAGGCGTGGCCTCTGTACCCGTCAGTCTCAGTGAAGGAGGCGTGGCCTCTGTATCCGTCAGTCTCAGTGAAGGAGGCGTGGCCTCTGTACCCGTCAGTCTCAGTGAAGGAGGCGTGGCCTCTGTACCCGTCAGTCTCAGTGAAGGAGGCGTGGCCTCTGTACCCGTCAGTCTCAGTGAAGGAGGCGTGGCCTCTGTACCCGTCAGTCTCAGTGAAGGAGGCGTGGCCTCTGTACCCGTCAGTCTCAGTGAAGGAGGCGTGGCCTCTGTACCCGTCAGTCTCAGTGAAGGAGGCGTGGCCTCTGTACCCGTCAGTCTCAGTGAAGGAGGCGTGGCCTCTGTACCCGTCAGTCTCAGTGAAGGAGGCGTGGCCTCTGTACGTCAGTCTCAGTGAAGGAGGTGTGGCCTCTGTACCTGTCAGTCTCAGTGAAGGAGGTGTGGCCTCTGTACCCATCAGTCTCAGTGAAGGAGGCGTGGCCTCTGTACCCGTCAGTCTCAGTGAAGGAGGCGTGGCCTCTGTATCCGTCAGTCTCAGTGAAGGAGGCGTGGCCTCTGTACCCGTCAGTCTCAGTGAAGGAGGCGTGGCCTCTGTACCCGTCAGTCTCAGTGAAGGAGGCGTGGCCTCTGTACCCGTCAGTCTCAGTGAAGGAGGCGTGGCCTCTGTACCCGTCAGTCTCAGTGAAGGAGGCGTGGCCTCTGTACCCGTCAGTCTCAGTGAAGGAGGCGTGGCCTCTGTACCCGTCAGTCTCAGTGAAGGAGGCGTGGCCTCTGTACCCGTCAGTCTCAGTGAAGGAGGCGTGGCCTCTGTACGTCAGTCTCAGTGAAGGAGGTGTGGCCTCTGTACCTGTCAGTCTCAGTGAAGGAGGTGTGGCCTCTGTACCCATCAGTCTCAGTGAAGGAGGCGTGGCCTCTGTACCCGTCAGTCTCAGTGAAGGAGGCGTGGCCTCTGTACCCGTCAGTCTCAGTGAAGGAGGCATGGCCTCTGTACCCGTCAGTCTCAGTGAAGGAGGTGTGGCCTCTGTACTCGTCAGTCTCAGTGAAGGAGGCATGGCCTCTGTACCCGTCAGTCTCAGTGAAGGAGGTGTGGCCTCTGTACCCGTCAGTCTCAGTGAAGGAGGCGTGGCCTCTGTACCCGTCAGTCTCAGTGAAGGAGGCGTGGCCTCTGTACCCATCAGTCTCAGTGAAGGAGGCGTGGCCTCTGTACCCGTCAGTCTCAGTGAAGGAGGCGTGGCCTCTGTATCCGTCAGTCTCAGTGAAGGAGGCGTGGCCTCTGTACCTGTCAGTCTCAGTGAAGGAGGCGTGGCCTCTGTACCCGTCAGTCTCAGTGAAGGAGGCGTGGCCTCTGTACCCGTCAGTCTCAGTGAAGGAGGCGTGGCCTCTGTATTCATACTTACTCTCCTTTCTCATTCCATTCCAGACAGTTCACGCACCCTGAGTGACCCTGAAACCACACACAGACAAACACTGAGTGTGGGACAAGAACGAACACACACACAGATTTTGTGATGATACTCACCTGTAGCTCCGCCTCCAGGCCAAGTCGTTTTATAAACGGGTCAGTCACATGGTAGTATCTCTGAAAACTCAGAGTCCTGTTCTCCTGCACGCGTGCACACACACACACACACACACACACCTTTATTCACAAGAATATGTAGTGCAAAGGGGATATTGCCCTCCTTACAGCCCTGAGCTCTGTGTGTGTGTGTGTGTGTGTGTTCTGACCCGGATTTGTCTGTTCAGTAAGTCGGCAGCGATGTTCCTCTGACTCATGGCTTCACAGTGCAACACCGATCATGGCCTCACTCTGGAGAACACAGGGGTCAGAGGTCATCAGGATCCTGATTACACCAGTGTAACAGAATAAAAAACAGGAAGTGACGTGTACACAAACACATGTTCATTCTACATCATGAGTTTTATTGTCTAATATTACAGTAATTAATTAAACTGTTTTTGTAAAACGAATCAGTTCTCTGATGAAAATTAAAGAGAAAAGTCCAGATTTAATCACTTCATCATCTTCATGAGGATAAATGTGAAGCTTCAACATTTTTATCTGAAAAGCACTTTTAATATTCCCATGAATATAAACTTTCCAAACTTTTCCACAGCAGTCGCTTCTTTTCTGTATTGACTGTGTGAGAGAGCTTATTAACACTCCAAACTGTGACTTTTCAACATTATATACATTTCCTGATGTTAAATTAAAAAGTGAAGAGTTTAACACTGTGCCATTAAAGTCCTCAGCCTCTGGAGTTAGCAAACAAATAGCTTAGCATAGGTTCATGTTTGCTAGCTGTGTGAGTGTCCGGCTGCTGCTTTAGCCGAGCCCTGCGCCTCTGACTGACTTTACACAGACACGACTTTAATTTCACTCCTCAGGAGGAAATATTCATTTATAGACGTTAAGTCTGCACTGTTAACACACTTAGCTGCGTAGTTAGCATTAGCATTAGCGTACCTGTTAAGGCTTTGCTTGAGCTGCGTATGCTGTGAGCCGAGATGCTAACAGTTACACTTCACTTTCACAAGCTGACGTATTAAATATTTAACCTAATTAAATCGCTTGGATATTTATCCTCACACAGTGTTCAGATCAGCGGATTAAACTATTTTAAACGCACAGGCTAGGCTAGGCTAGGCTAAGCTAATCAGAAAGCTAAACAGAGTGTGTCCTGGTTTCATTTTGACACGGGTTGCCAGATCACACAGAAAATCCCCGACCGTAACCAAAACCACTCCCTATGATCAGAATCAGAACCAGAATCAATTTATTGTCATAGCATATTAACATACAACGCAATTTGCTGTCTCTCTTAAAACAAAGGAAAACTGAACCCCATTCACTCACATGCACACACATTAAAAGAAACTCGTTTGAATGAGTAATAGCTATAAAAAATAGAATATAAAACAAAGTAAAGTGACTTCTGCAGTTATTGCACATTAATGTATTCTGCTTGCACTCGAGGTACAGTTGTTGTGGTAGCAGTGGAGGGACGGGTGTGGGTTCAGTGCACTGATAGTTGTTGGGTCGAAGCTGTTCCTGGGTCTGGAGCTGCGGCCCTTACGGCTCTGTAGCGTCTTCCACATGGCAGGAGTGAGAACCGCTGATGAAAGGGATGTGTATCATCCTTAATGATGGTGCAGGCTCTGCTGAGGCAGTGAGATCTGTACATGTCCTCCGAGGGGGTTCCGATGATTTTTGTGCCGTGTTAATAACCCTCTGAAGAGCTGCTCTGTCTGCTGCTGAACAGTTCCCGTCCCAGCCCATTATGCAGTACGTCAGAATGCTCTTAACCAAGCAGTGGTAGAATATCTCCAGCAGCTTTGCAGAGAGGTTGGTCGTCCTCAGAGTCTGTAGGAAGTAGAGTCTCTGTTGAGCCTTTTTGACTCGAGCACCATCCACTTGAGGTCTTCACTGATGTGGGTTCCAGGAACTTCAAACTGAGACCCTCTCCACCTCCTCTCCCTTATTTCCAGTGGCAGGAGCTCCTCCTGGTGCCATCTGGAGTCTATAAGAAGCTCCCACTTAGTGCACTAGTTAGGGTGCAGGGGTTATTGTTTTTACCCTATAGAGTGGAATTATATGTAAAGTAAAGAATTAAACTTGAAATAACTCCATGCTGAGTGTATAATGCAGTGCAGTGTAGATTAAAGCAGCAGTCTGTGACATTTTATTTTATTAGTGATTCTATGCAAGAGCCTAAAATTCCCTTAACATGATTTTTGACTTGAAATCGATAAATTTTTTTAAAATTCAACATTAATTTTATAAATCTGCATAAAAACACAAACACGTGTGTGTGTGTGTGTAAAGAGAGGACTGGGTTTGCATGTCACACTGCAGCGTATCAAACTCAGGTGATGCAGGTGAAAACAACACCTCAGAAATAAACACTGCCACAGGTAAATGGTTCAGTTCGTGGGTTTCATCAGTTCACATCGTGGATTACACTTAATATTCTAATGAGTGTACGGTTCATTTTACACCAGAATCACGCGGGCCATGTGCATTGGTTGTAGAGGTGTATGTTAGTGCCCACTGTCAAGGCCACTGTGCTCTGGGTTATAAATAACTTGATAAATAACAGCTGGTAAAAATGTCCTGTAACTCTATGTGGATCGAGTTATAAATCAAACAGCAATCTGATGGGTATTTAGTGCACTAGATAAAGTGTACAAGCCCTAACTTCAGTCCCTTTGAAGTGCACAGGCAGTGTGTGTAGACCTGAGCTGTAGGGCACTGTATAGAGTTTAGTGGAGATTGATTTAGAACACTTATAGTGCACTTAGAATAGGAGTGAGTGCAGAAAGTCCATCTCTAAAGCAGTTAGGATTCAGATTTGGTTTAGGCCTATAAGATTAGGGCTTGTGTCCCAAACTACTTCCTGTAGAGTGTATAGTTCACCACAAAGGGTGTAGAATCATTATTATTTCTTCAGATCAAAAACAGGTAACTAAATCCCACATGACTTCCTGCTGCTTTAGGAGGAAACAAACTCATGCACTTATAATCTACAGTGGTGCTTGAAAGTTTGTGAACCCTTTAGAATTTTCTATATTTCTGCATAAATATGACCCAAAACATCCTCAGATTTTCACACAAGTCCTAAAAGTAAATAAAGAGAACCCGGTTAAACAAATTAGACAAAAATATGATACTTGGTCATTTATTTATTGAGGAAAATGAACCAATATTACATATCTGTGACTGGCAAAAGTATGCGAACCTCTAGGATTAGCAGTTAATTTGAAGGTGAAATTAGAGTCAGGTGTTTTCAATCAATTGGATGACAAATCAGGTGTGAGTGGGCACCCTGTTTTATTTAAAGAACAGGGATCTATCAAAGTCTGATCTTCACAACACATGTTTGTGTAAGTGTATCATGGCACGAACAAAGGAGATTTCTGAGGACCTCAGAAAAAGCGTTGTTGATGCTCATCAGGCTGGAAAAGGTGACAAAACCATCTCTAAAGAGTTTGGACTCCACCAATCCACAGTCAGACAGATTGTGTACAAATGGAGGAAATTCAAGACCATTGTTACCCTCCCCAGGAGTGGTCGACCAACAAAGATCACTCCAAGAGCAAGGCGTGGAATAGTCCGCGAGGTCACAAAGAACCCCAGGGTAACTTCTAAGCAACTGGAGGCCTCTCTCACATTGGCTAATGTTAATGTTCATGAGTCCACCATCAGGAGAACACTGAACAACAATGGTGTGCATGACAGGGTTGCAAGGAGAAAGCCACTGCTCTCCAAAAAAACTTGCTGCTTGTCTGCAGTTTGCTGAAGATCACATGGACAAGCCAGAAGGCTATTGGAAAAATGTTTTGTGGATGGCTGAGCCCAAAATTGAACAATTTGGTTTAAATGAGAAGCGTTAAGTTTGGAGAAAGGAAAACACTGCATTCCAGCATAAGAACCTTATCCCATCTGTGAAACATGGTGGTGGTAGTATCATGTTTTGGGCCTGTTTTGCTGCATCTGGGCCAGGACGGCTTGCCATCATTGATGGAGCAATGAAATCTGAATTATACCAGCGAATTCTAAAGGAAAATGTCAGGACATCTGTCCATGAACTGAATTTCAAGAGAAGGTGGGTCATGCAGCAAGACAACGACCCTAAGCACACAAGTTGTTCTACCAAAGAATGGTTAAAGAAGAATTAAGTGAATGTTTTGGAATGGCCAAGTCAAAGTCCTGACCTTAATCCAATCAAAATGTTGTGGAAGGACCTGAAGTGAGCAGTTCATGTGAGGAAACCCACCAACATCCCAGAGTTGAAGCTGTTCTGTATGGAGGAACGGGCTAAAATTCCTCCAAGCCGGTGTGCAGGACTGATGAACAGACACCAGAAACATTTAGTTGCAGTTATTGCTGCACAAGGGGGTCACACCAGATACTGAAAGCAAAGGTTCACATACTTTTGCCACTCACAGATATGTAATATTGGATCATTTTCCTCAATAAATAAATGACCAAGTATAATATTTTTGTCTCATTTGTTTAACTGGGTTTTCTTTATCTACTTTTAGGACTTGTGTGAAAATCTGAGGATGTTTTATGCCATATTTTTGCAGAAATATAGAAAATTCTAAAGGGTTCACAAACTTTTAAGCACCACTGTAAATCACCTCCTATTGAGGTTTTTCACCCACGTGACCAAGTCATGTGATGCTGCCATTTTGGACATCACGGCTCGAATCAGTTTGAATGCGAGGAAGGCGACAAACGAAAAACATAAAAGAAAAAGGAGCGAGATGCAGAAAACACCTTCACTATCCAGCGACGTAGGGCATTTACAGGGCGAGCAGAGGGAGAGGGATTTGCAAAAATTGAGGTTAGCAGGCTTAGAGAACGACGTGTACCTGCTTCCACCAGGATTGTTCACTGACGTACGGAAGTACACGAAGCCCTCGTCTTTACCTGACTTCGGCCCACATGATCTGTATACCTATGTCGTTAAAAACCCATCGCCATACACAGGTATTGATCTGAAAGCGTATAAGAGTTTGGATGCCTACAAATATTTTGTGTCAGGCTGGGTAACATGCCTACATCAGCGGGTCGTCCCTGGAGCTGGTGGTCGCCATCTTATTACAGCTAAGGTTTGTTCACATTTTCATTTACTTTCAGTCCTCAGGATAAACAAAATGTTATTAAATGTCATTGAAATAACTTCTTAGTCTGTTGAGACATGGCCCGTTATAAATTTGCTGTTACCAGGCAATGACCAAGAACTGTATTATTAGGGTCAGTGTCTGTGTTGTAGCAGTGTCCTAGCAGCTAGCTGTTAGCACTAGCTAATGTCAACAACATCATAGCTGGTATGTTACTGTAGCAATGTTTACATTCAGTCATTTGGATGACTGTTAAAACCTTTCAGTCTCAAGTTTTTCCTTTACTGGATTTACTAGTTTACTGTAATTATGATCCAGCAGCTATTTACACCGGATCCAGTGTAAATAGCTGCCGGAGCTCGCTCCGGCTTGCTCCCCCACAAATTAAGCAGCATGCTCCGTCTTGCTCCCAGAGCACGCTGCTTAATTTGAGGGGGAGCAAGCCGGAGTGCGCTCCGGAACCTCGGCCGGAGCACTCCGGGAGCAAGCCGGAGCGCGCTGCTTAATTTGAGGGGGAGCAAGCAGGAGCGCGCTCCGGAACCTATTTACACTGGATCCGGTGTAAATAGCTGCCGGATCATAATTACAGTAAACTAGTAAATACAGTAAAGGAAAAACTTGAGACTAAAAGGTTTTAACAGTCATCCAAATGACTGAACGTAAACATTGCTACAGTAACATACTAGCTACTATGTTGTTGACATTAGCTAGCTTGACCTTCAAAATAGTGGACAACGGGGCGTCACGTGACCCTGTGACGTCAGGTGAAAAACCTCAATAGACCATAGTGAGCGACCTAAAGGGTAAATTTTATAAAATGAAGTGAACTTTTAAAAAATTAAAAAGACAAAGTTTCCTATTGAACACAGTGCAGTGCACAGGAGTGGAGAGAAAAACTCTGACATGGTTTGTATGTTTTCTGTCAGTCTGAGATAAATCATGTGTGAGACCACAACTGGACAGATGTTGCATTTTCTTCCGAACTTTTTCTATACACATTGAATCGTTTTTAATGATCTGGCAACCAACCTGGCAACCGCCGGCCTTCAAAATCACACATCTGTTGTGAAAACTACACAATAAAAGTTTCCTGTTTTTAATTTATTCATTTGGTAAGGAATAAACACTCACAGAAAATAACCTACAAAACTGTAATTGATCATTTTAAAGGCCAATTGTTTATTATAATCTGAAACTCTGTCATTTTATTCATATGTTTTTAAAATATAATAGCACATATTTTCTGCTCTGTATGCTAATAATGCTCTTTATGTCAGCTGTGAATATTGAATATTGCTAAGACATAAAGATTTTTACACAGAAAGAGTGACTCAGAAAGAGAGAGAGAGAGAGAGAGATCAGTTCTTCTTTATTTGAGAAACCTCGTACAGGAAAGCGATGAACAGCTTCGTTCCCTCGATGTAGTTATACCTACAAAACACAGAAATTTTCTGCATGATAATGCTCTGAGGAATCGTCCCGAACCTTCAGGAGTTTATCATAAACATATACAAACACCAGGCATGCTCGTTTCTGCGTGTTCTGACCTGCTGATTTTCTCATTCTGAGAGTGTAAGCCATCGTCGAAGCCTCCGATGGGCAGCATGATGATGTGTTTGCCGATCATGTCCTGGAAAGTGCGAGCAATGGGAATGGTCCCTCCCTCTCGGATCAGCTCCGGCTCCACACTAAACACTGCAGCAGGACAGTACGTTAGTATTTGTGATCAGTGCTCGTGATGACTCACTGCTTCCTCTGAGAAGAACACTTCACTGTGACAACAAGAACGAATTAGACGTGAGAGATACAGTTAAGTTAAGTTAATTTACATTGTTACAGCAGCAAAAATATAGAAAGAAAAGATGATATGGCAGTGAAGGAGTAGTGCAAAAAGTACTAAGTATACAAAAAAAGGTATATATAAAAAGAAATAAACTACAACCCCGATTCCAAAAAAGTTGGGACAAAGTACAAATTGTAAATAAAAACGGAATGCAATGATGTGGAAGTTTCAAAATTCCATATTTTATTCAGAATAGAACATAGATGACATATCAAATGTTGAAAGTGAGAAAATGTATCATTTAAAGAGAAAAATTAGGTGATTTTAAATTTCATGACAACAACACATCTCAAAAAAGTTGGGACAAGGCCATGTTTCCCACTGTGAGACATCCCCTTTTCTCTTTACAACAGTCTGTAAACATCTGGGGACTGAGGAGACAAGTTGCTCAAGTTTAGGGATAGGAATGTTAACCCATTCTTGTCTAATGTAGGATTCTAGTTGCTCAACTGTCTTAGGTCTTTTTTGTCGTATTTTCCATTTTATGATGCGCCAAATGTTTTCTATGGGTGAAAGATCTGGACTGCAGGCTGGCCAGTTCAGTACCCGGACCCTTCTTCTACGCAGCCATGATGCTAGTGGGGCTGTTAAGCTCTTATTATCAGAAGAATTGTGCACAAAATGAAAAAAGCATGAAACTTTCAGAGTTTGTTCTTGAAGGCATAAGCTTTAATTTGAGACGTGGAGGCATTCTCAGTTTGACCTCTGGGGTCAGCTAGAGGTCATTGACCTCCATGATGGCACATTTCTATGCATGAAATTAGAAAAGGCTGTATTTTAACACCTAAATGTGATGTAAATATAAAATAAATGTGTTTTTCCATGTTACTGGGCATGAAAAAATCATATATAATACTGATATTCCTCTTAGGGGTAACTTCAGGGGTCAGGTAGAGGTCATTGACCTTTGAAATTTGAAGTTTCTATGCATGACATTCTAGACGGGTGTATCTTAGGATCTAAATGTGATAGAAATGTGAAATTAATGTGTATTTCCTTGTTTCTGACCATGAGAAACCCATTTTTAATACTGGTATTACTCTTACAGGTCATCTCTGGGGTCAGCTAGAGGTCACTGACCTCCAGCATAATGCATATCTATGCACAAAATTAGAAACGGGTGTATCTTAGGTTCTAAATGTGATAGAAATGTAAACTAAATGTGTATTTCCATGTTTCTGGCCATGATAAACTAATTTCTAATACTGATATCATTTTTATAAGTCACCTCTGAGGTCAGCTAGAGGTCACTGACCTCCACGATAATGCATTTCTAAGCATGAAATTAGAAACAATCTATCTTTGGATTAAAATGTGAAATACATATCATGTCAAACAAGAGAGGGTGATCTTGATCAGTTTTTCAGCCATGAGAATCAAACAACACCACCATCCTTATCTCAAGCAGGCATATTAAGAAAGGGAACAAAGTCAGATCTGGTTCACTGTCTTACTTCAATGGATTCTGGTTTATCAGAAACCACTGTTGGCTATGTAGAAGCTGTATTTATTGATGGTGCTGCAGCTGCACATATGTTGAAACCAGGTACTGCTAAAACCTTCCAGGCTTATGCTGATAATGTGTTCGTACCATACATACTATCACAGCTGACAGGTACAAAACGCATTGACATTGTTTGGGATGTGTACCAAACAAATAGTCTGAAAGCCATGACCAGACAGAGGAGAGGAAAGGGGACCCGAAGAAGAGTTGAACCAGGCACTCTAATGCCAAATAACTGGAAAGACTTCTTGTCTGTGGAAGAAAACAAAGCCGAATTATTTGAATTTCTCTCTCTTCAAATGGAAAATATACAGTTAAATCCTGAGAAAGAAGTCTATGCCACAAAAGGCAACACCGTCCTCTGTTCTCCTGTAGGCTGTGATGTCAGTCTCCTGGTTCCATGCACTCACGAGGAAGCTGATACTCGTCTGTTTCTTCATGTGGCAGATGCAGCCAACAAGGGAGCCAGAAAGGTGATGGTGCGAACTGTTGACTCTGATGTGGTCATCGTGGCAGTGGCTGTCTTTCAGAAAGTCAGTCTTGAAGAAATGTGGATTGCCTTTGGAGCTGGTAGCAATTTCTGTTATATAGCCATTCACAAGGTGGGTGCTGCACTGGGTCCTTCCACTTGTCCCGCACTTCTAGCATTTCATTCTTTCACCGGCTGCGAAACAACTTCCTCATTCTGTGGTCGTGGTAAAAAGACTGCCTGGGATACATGGCGTGTATATCCAAAGGTTACAGAGGCTTTCCATGAAATGTTGCAGATGCCACAAAAGTTGAGTGATCTTTGTCTACACTGGAACGTTTTGTTGTGCTTATGTATGACAGAACAAGTGCATGCTTAGATGTGAATGAGGCAAGGAAGCATCTTTTCACCCAGAGGTCAAGATCACTGGAAAACATCCCCCCTACACAAGATGCTTTGAGGCAACACATAAAAAGAGCAATGTACCAGGCTAATATATGGAACCTTGCTTTGGTTTCTCAACCATGTTTGCCCAGTCCATCAGACTGGGGATGGATTGACACCGATGCTGGATGGCAGCCACTTTGGACAACACTCCCTGAAGCTTCACAGGCTTGCTATGAACTTGTGCACTGTGGTTGCAAAAAGGGTTGTACTGGGCACTGTAGATGTAAAAAGGCAGCCTTAAAGTGCACAGCACTGTGCACATGCTCTGGTGACTGCAGCGACTAAATCGGTGTTCTGTAGTTACAATTTGTAGGCCAACATTGTAATCCCCAAAGGTCAAGGCCCTTAGAATAAATGTAGATACTATAAGTGATTTTAAAATGTTCTTTATGGAACCTGTTCAACTGTTTACACTGCATTTAGAGTTTTGATTGTAGTTCAAGTTTTTGATTAGTTAAAGTTTATAATTTCTGACAAGTTGAAGTATATTTCTGTCATGTTCATATTCATATGGAATTGTTTCTTACAATCCAAAACACATGAGATTTTTATATAGATTTATCAAAATGTGGGATGTTTCCCAACCTTGCCTGTTCTCCATGATGTTGACCTCTCAGAATGATATCAGTATCAAAAATGGGTTTCTCATGTACAGAATCATAGAAATACAAATTTAGTTTACATTTCTATCACATTTAGAACCTGAGGTACACCCGTTTCTAATTTTATGCATAGAAATGCATTATGCTGGAGGTCAGTGACCTCTAGCTGACCCCAGAGATGACCTGTAAGAGTAATATCAGTATCAAAAATGGGTTTCTCATGGTCAGAAACAAGGAAATACACATTAACTTCACATTTCTATCACATTTAGATCCTAAGATACACCAGTCAAGAATTTCATGCATAGAAACTTCAAATGTCAAAGGTCAATGACCTCTACCTGACCCCTGAAGTTACACCTAAGAGGAATATCAGTATTATATGTGATTTTTTTCATGTCCAGGCACATGGAAAAACACATTTATTTTACATTTACATCACATTTAGATGTTAAGATACAGCCTTTTCTAATTTCATGCATAGAAATGTGATATCATGGAGGTCAATGACCTCTAGCTGACCCCAGAGGTCAAACTGAGAATGCCTCCACGTCTCAAATTAAAGCTTATGCCTTCAAGAACAAACCCTGAAAGTTTCATGCTTTTTTCATTTTGTGCACAATTGTTATGCTTAACAGGCCCACTAATTGTCATGTTGGAAAATGCAAGGTCTTCCCTGAAAGAGACGTCGTCTGGATGGGAGCATATGTTGCTCTAGAACCTGGATATACCTTTCAGCATTGATGGTGTCTTTCCAGATGTGTAAGCTGCCCATGCCACACGCACTAATGCAACCCCATACCATCAGAGATGCAGGCTTCTGAACTGAGCGCTGATAACAACTTGGGTCGTCCTTCTCCTCTTTAGTCCGAATGACATGTCGTCCCTGATTTCCATAAAGAACTTCAAATTTTGATTCGTCTGACCACAGAACAGTTTTCCACTTTGCCACAGTCCATTTTAAATGAGCCTTGGCCCAGAGAAGACGTCTGCACTTCTGGATCATGTTTAGATACGGCTTCTTCTTTGAACTATAGAGTTTTAGCTGGCAACGGCGGATGGCACGGTGAATTGTGTTCACAGATAATGTTCTCTGGAAATATTCCTGAGCCCATTTTGTGATTTCCAATACAGAAGCTGTTAGGACTAGGACTGTTTTGGCCTCTAGAGGCCGCTGTTATTTCCTTTTCATGTCGTGTTTATTTTGGCCTCTAGAGGCCGCCACTGTTCCTGTGTTTTGTGTTTGTGTTAATTGCCTAATTATCTTCACCTGTGTCCTTAATTAGTTTGTCTATTTATACCCCTGAGTTCAGTCCTCTTGTCACGGAGTCTTTGTGCTGTTATGTTTATCTCCAGTTTCCTTTGTACTGTGTTTTTTTATCTTCTTAGCTTTTGAATTTTTGCACTTTGCTTTTCTTTTGGATTATACTCTTTGGTTTTTTTTTGTCTTTTGTTTTGCCCTGTATATAGTGTATATAGTTTAAATAAACCTTTTGATTCTTTTTCTACTTCCGCCTCACGCCTCTGCATTTGAGTCATCCCCCTGGTGGCCTAGTGGGGGTTTGCTGGATTATCACACCAACGAACCAGGTTCGAATCCCAGCAATACCCTAACAGAAAGACTCCGTCATGACCGACTCAGCAGAGGCTGCTTCAACTGTCTACCCGGCCAACCTTCAGGGAATTATGGCAGCTTTGACACGCTTCGGAGCGACCATGGACGCTCATGGACGTACACTCACCAGCCAACGTGAGGCCCTCGCTCGCCACGAGGAACTGCTTCAGCAAATTGGGAAAACCCTGGCACAGCTGACATCTCTGCCTGCATCTCCTGATCCAGCTCCCACTCCTGCTCCAGTGCCTCCTGCAATGCTGCCTTCTTCACCTCGCGAACCCAGCCTTCCTGCACCACAGAGGTATGATGGCAAGCACAGTGAGTGCCGAGAGTTCCTTACCCAGTGTCAACTCACCTTTGAGCTTCAGCCTACCACCTACACTACGGATCGCCGCAAGATTGCCTTTGTGATAACCTTATTAGCTGGTAAGGCGCGAGCCTGGGCTACTGCTATCTGGCAAAGACAGGGACCTGAGTGCTTTGATTTCCAGCTGTTTTCTGAAGAGATGCTTCGGGTCTTCGATCAGGCAGACATCAGTACCGACGCAGCCCGAAAGCTCATGTCCATCCGGCAAGGAGGAAGCGTCGCAGATTACGCCATCTCGTTCCGAACACTCGCAGCAGTAAGTGGATGGAACGAGACTGCCCTGGTGTCAGCCTTCCACCATGGTCTGTCTGACCCCATCAAGGACGGTCTGGCCTCTATTGGATGCCCAAGTGACCTCGAAACCCTCATCTCACATGCTATTCGTCTGGACAACAGGATGAGAGAACGCCACCAAGCCTTGAGCCCCCCCAGCCTCCCTACCTCTACCTGGAGACCGTCTACCTCCTTCAGTGACTGTCCAGAACCCATGCAAGTGGGTCGTACTCGCCTCTCCGCATCTGAGAGGGAGCGCAGAAGGAGGGACAAGTGCTGCATCTACTGTGGCAAGCCTGGTCACTTCCGAGCATCATGTCCCGAACTCTTGGGAAAAGGACCGCCCCGTCCAGCCGAGGGAGGGTTGTGACGGGGCCTACCCTCTCTCCCGGACTCCCTGGCCAAGGTATCTACATCCCGGTCTCCATCTCCTGGGGTGAGTCTGTCCACTCTTGTCAAGCTTTGATAGACTCAGGGGCGGCTGGGAACTTTATGGATATTCACTTCGCCCAAAGCATCAATATTCCGACTGCACCTCTTGAAGTCCCACTGTCTGTGTCTGCCCTCGATGGCCAAGCGTTAGGTGATGGAAGAGTCACCCAAGTTACTTCTCCAGTTTTCCTCCAGTCTCAAGGTCACAAGGAAGAAATATCCCTGCACCTGATTCCTTCACCTGAGTTCCCAGTTATTCTAGGCCTTCCTTGGCTTACTCGCCACAACCCTCGCATAGACTGGGTAACAAGCCAGGTTGTGGAATGGGGCCCTGCATGCCATGCCTCTTGTCTGCTCTCTAGCTCTCCTGTGTCTCCTGCCGAGCCCCCTGATCTCACCGAGTTATCTCAAGTTCCCACAGAGTACTGGGATCTCAAGGAGGTATTCAGCAAGAGCAGGGCCGCCGTTCTTCCTCCGCACCGGGCCTACGACTGTGCCATCGACTTGCTCCCTGGGACTACCCCTCCTCGTGGCAGACTGTTTTCCCTCTCTCAGCCAGAACGCAAGGCTATGGAGGAATACCTCAAAGATGCCCTGGTCTCTGGGTTCATTCGACCCTCCACCTCACCTGCTGGTGCCGGCTTCTTCTTTGTCGGCAAGAAGGATGGGGGGCTTCGACCATGTATTGACTACAGGGGCCTGAACAAGATTACTGTGCGCAACCGATATCCCCTTCCGCTGATGTCCACTGCTTTCGACCTGCTCCAAGGCGCCACCGTCTTCACCAAGTTGGACCTACGGAACGCATACCACCTCATCCGTATCCGACAGGGAGACGAGTGGAAGACTGCCTTTAACACCCCGTCTGGGCACTACGAATACCAGGTGATGCCCTTCGGACTCACCAACGCACCAGCTGTTTTTCAGGCCCTAATCAACGACGTCTTAAGGGACATGATTAACCTATACGTTTTTGTCTACCTCGACGACATCCTTATCTTTTCCAAGACCATGCAGGAGCACCGCCACCATGTCCGCCAGGTTCTCCAGAGGCTGCTACAGAACAATCTGTTCGCCAAGGCCCAGAAATGCGAATTTCATGTTCCCGAGGTCTCCTTTCTGGGATTTATTGTACGGACAGGCCAACTCCAAATGGACCCTGCCAAGACCCTGGCCGTCCGGGATTGGCCTACTCCCAAGTCCGTTAAGGAGGTTCAGCGGTTCTTAGGATTCGCTAACTTCTACCGCAAGTTCATCAGGAACTTCAGTTCTGTGGCAGCACCCATGTCAGACCTCACCAAAGGGACAGGTGGATCTTATGGCTGGTCTCCTCAGGCAGAAAAGGCGTTCAAAGACCTCAAGGACCGCTTCTGCACGGCACCCATTCTGGTTCTCCCGGACACCTCCCAACCATTCATCGTGGAGGTGGACGCCTCGGACAGTGGTGTCGGCGCGGTGCTCTCTCAACGTTCGGAAGGAAAGCTGCACCCCTGCGCTTACTTCTCCCACCGCCTGAGTCCTGCTGAGTCCCGGTACGATGTGGGGGATCGAGAACTGCTAGCGGTCAAACTGGCCCTTGAGGAGTGGAGGCACTGGCTGGAGGGAGCACAACATCCATTCCTGGTTTGGACTGACCACAAGAACCTGGAGTACCTCCAGCAAGCCAAGAGACTGAACCCTCGACAGGCTAGGTGGGCCCTGTTTTTCAGTCGGTTTGACTTCACCCTCTCATACCGCCCCGGCTCCAAGAACACCAAACCTGACGCACTGTCCAGACTGTTCTCTGCCACTAACAGGGAGAATGAAGTCGGGCCTATTATCCCTGTGTCCCGGATTGTGGCCCCTGTCCGCTGGGGTATTGAGGAGGCTGTCCGACGAGCCCAACGCCAGGACCCCGGTCCTGGGACGGGGCCACCAGGCCTCTTGTACGTCCCACATCAAGCCCGGGCCAAGGTTCTCCAGTGGGGTCACTCTTCCCCTCTCACCGCCCACCCGGGAGCTCGGAGGACCCTGGACTTCCTGAAAAGACGCTTCTGGTGGCCTAACATGGAGAAGGAAGTAAGGTCATTTGTCCTGTCCTGTGAGGTTTGCACCAGAACCAAGAACCCACGACAGCGTCCCCAGGGTCTCCTGCATCCTCTGACCATTCCCCGGCGTCCCTGGTCCCACGTGGCAGTCGACTTTATCACGGGTCTCCCTGAGTCACAAGGTAACACGGTCATTTTGGTCTTAGTTGACAGATTCTCCAAGGCCTGCCGCTTCATACCACTGTGCAAACTCCCCTCTGCTCTTGAAACTGCGAAACTTTTGTTTAATCATGTCTTCCGAGTCTTTGGTCTTCCACAGGACATCGTCTCAGACCGAGGGCCCCAGTTCTCCTCCCGAGTGTGGCACGGGTTCTGCAAGGTCATCGGAGCCACTGCCAGCCTCTCCTCTGGGTTTCACCCACAGTCCAATGGTCAGACGGAGAGGCTCAACCAGGACCTGGAAACCACCCTGCGAGGCCTGGCTATGGATAACCCGACATCGTGGAGCACCTGGCTGCCATGGGCGGAGTACGCCCACAACACCCTGCAGTCATCGGCCACCAAGCTGTCGCCATTCCAGTGCCAATTCGGGTTCCAGCCACCTCTGTTCCCGGACCAGGAGGAGGACGCGGGGGTGCCCTCGGTCAACCAATATGTGAGACGGTGTCGCAAGACCTGGAGCAAGGTCAGGAAGACCCTCATACAGACCTCCAGAACCAACCAGACTCAGGCCAACCGCCATAGAAGACCTGCACACGCTTTCCGCCCTGGGCAGCGTGTTTGGCTGTCCACTAAGGACCTTCCACTGCGGGTGGAGAACCGCAAGCTTGCTCCTCGCTACATTGGCCCCTTCAAGGTGGTGCGCAGGGTGAACCCTGTCTCCTACCGGCTCCAGTTGCCCCGGACTCTGAGGATCAACCCCACTTTCCATGTTTCCCTGTTACGGCCCGTACTGACGTCTACGTATGCCCCTGCCCCTAGGAACCCCCCACCCCCCCGCATCTTCCAGGGGCAGACTGTGTTCACTGTGAATCGCCTGCTTGACTCCCGCCGGGTCCGCGGCGGGTTGCAATATCTGGTGGACTGGGAGGGCTATGGTCCTGAGGAGCGCTGCTGGGTTCCTGCTCGGGATGTCCTTGATAAAGAACTATGTCGGGACTTCCATTCGGCCCATCCGGATCGCCCTGGGAACGTCAGGAGACGCTCCTAGAGGGGGGGGTCCTGTTAGGACTAGGACTGTTTTGGCCTCTAGAGGCCGCTGTTATTTCCTTTTCATGTCGTGTTTATTTTGGCCTCTAGAGGCCGCCACTGTTCCTGTGTTTTGTGTTTGTGTTAATTGCCTAATTATCTTCACCTGTGTCCTTAATTAGTTTGTCTATTTATACCCCTGAGTTCAGTCCTCTTGTCACGGAGTCTTTGTGCTGTTATGTTTATCTCCAGTTTCCTTTGTACTGTGTTTTTTTATCTTCTTAGCTTTTGAATTTTTGCACTTTGCTTTTCTTTTGGATTATACTCTTTGGTTTTTTTTTGTCTTTTGTTTTGCCCTGTATATAGTGTATATAGTTTAAATAAACCTTTTGATTCTTTTTCTACTTCCGCCTCACGCCTCTGCATTTGAGTCATCCCCCTGGTGGCCTAGTGGGGGTTTGCTGGATTATCACACCAACGAACCAGGTTCGAATCCCAGCAATACCCTAACAGAAGCATGCCTGTATGTGATGCAGTGCCGTCTAAGGGCCCGAAGATCACGGGCACCCATATGGTTTTCCGGCCTTGACCCTTACGCACAGAGATTCTTCCAGATTCTCTGAATCTTTTGATGATATTATGCACTGTAGATGATGATATGTTCAAACTCTTTGCAATTTTACACTGTCGAACTCCTTTCTGATATTGCTCCACTATTTGTCAGTGCAGAATTAGGGGGATTGGTGATCCTCTTCCCATCTTTACTTCTGAGAGCCGCTGCCACTCCAAGATGCTCTTTTTATACCCAGTCATGTTAATGACCTATTGCCAATTGACCTAATGAGTTGCAATTTGGTCCTCCAGCTGTTCCTTTTTTGTACCTTTAACTTTTCAAGCCTCTTATTGCCCCTGTCCCAACTTTTTTGAGATGTGTTGCTGTCATGAAATTTCAAATGAGCCAATATTTGGCATGAAATTTCAAAATGTCTCACTTTCGACATTTGATATGTTGTCTATGTTCTATTGTGAATACAATATCAGTTTTTGAGATTTGTAAATTATTGCATTCTGTTTTTATTTACAATTTGTACTTTGTCCCCTCCCCCCTCCTAGAACTGCCACCTTATTGTGGTGGAGGGGTTTGCATGCTTGAATGATCCTAGGAGCTATGTTGTCAGGGGCATTACGCCCCTGTTAGGGTCTCTCAAGGCAGACAGGTCCTAGGTGACAGGCCAGACCAAGAGCAGTTCACCAAAACCCTTATGGAGAATAATCGATCAAGGACCATGATGTCACCCGGTATGGTGCAGCCGGGGCCCCACCCTGGAGCCAGGCCCGGGGTTGGGGCTCGTATGTGAGCACTTGGTGGCCAGGCCTTTGCCCACGGGGCCTGGCCGGGCTCAGCCCGAAGCAGTGATGTGGGCCCGTCCTCCTGTGGGTTCACCACCCACAGAGGTAGCCGTAGGGGGTCAGTGCTGTGTGGATTGGGCGGCAGTCGAAGGCAGGGGCCTCGATGACCTGATCCACGAACACAGCGGCTAGCTGTTGGGACATGGAATGTCACTTTGCTGGGGGGGAAAGAGCCTGAGCTTGTGCGGGAGGTTGAGAGCTACCGGCTAGAGATAGTCGGGCTCACCTCCATGCACAGCTTGGGCTCTGGAACCCAGCTCCTGGAGAGGGGCTGGACTCTCCACTTCTCTGGAGTCGCCCATGGTGAGCGGCGGTGGACTGGTGTGGGCTTGCTTATAGCTCCCCAGCTCAGCCGCCATGTGTTGGAGTTTACCCCGGTGAACGAGAGGGTCGCCTCTCTGCGCCTTCGGATTAGGGAGAGGGCTTTTGCTGTTGTTTGTGCCTACAGGCCGAATAGCAGTATAGAGTATCCGGCCTTCTTGGAGTCCCTGGGAGAGGTACTGAGAGGTGCTCAGACTGGGGACTCCATTCTTCTACTGGGGGACTTCAATGCTCATGTGAGCGACGACAGTGACACCTGGAAGGGCGTGGTTGGGAGGAACGGCCTCCACGATCTGAACCCAAGTGGTGTTTTTTTATTGGACTTCTGTGTTAGTCATGGTTTGTCCATAACGAACACCATGTTCAAGCATAGGGGTGTCCATAAGTGCACATGGCACCAGGACACCTTAGGTCAGAGGTCGATGATCGACTTTGTTGTTGTTTCATCTGATCTCTGGCCATATGTCTTGGACACTTGGGTGAAGAGAGGGGCTGAGCTGTCAACTGATCACCACCTGGTGGTGAGTTGGATCCGGTGGTGGAGGAGGAAGCCGGACAGACCTGGCAGACCCAAACGTATGGTGAGGGTCTGCTGGGAACGTCTGGCCGAGCACTCTGTCGGGGAGGTCTTTAACTCCCACCTCCGGGAGAGCTTCTCCCAGCTTCTGAGGGAGGCGGGGGACATTGAGTCTGAGTGGACCATGTTCTCTACCTCCATTGTAGACGCAGCTGTTCGGGGCTGTGGCCGCAAGGTCTCCGGTGCCTGTCGTGGCAGCAATCCCTGAACCCGGTGGTGGATGCCAGAAGTAAGGGATGCCGTCAAGCTGAAGAAGGAGTCCTATTGGGCCATGTTGGCCTCCGGGACTCCTGAGGCAGCTGACAGGTATCGGCAGGCCAGGCATGCCGCAGCTTGGGCAGTTGTGGAGGCAAAAACTCGGAACTGGGAGGAGTTTGGGGAGGCCATGGAGAAGGACTATCAGTCAGCCTTGAAGAAATTCTGGCAAACCGTCTGGCACCTCAGGAGGGGGAAGCAGTACTCTGCCAACACTGCTTACGGTGTGGGTGGGGAGCTGTTGACCTCAACTGGGGACATTGTGGGTGGTGGAAGGAATACTTTGAGGATCTCCTCAATCCCACCATCATGTCTTCAATTGAGGAGGTGGAGGCTGATGATTCAGAGGTGGACTCGTCCATTACCCAAGCCGAAGTCACTGAGGTGGTTTGCAAGCTCCTCGGTGGCAAGGCACCGGGGGTGGATGAGATCCGCCCGAGTATCTCAAGTCTCTGGATGTTGTGGGACTGTCTTGGCTGACACGCCTCTGCAACATCGCATGGCAGTCGGGGACAGTGCCTCTGGAGTGGCAGACTGGGGTGGTGGTCCCTCTTTTTAAGAAAGGGGACCGGAGAGTGTGCTCCAATTATAGGGGAATCACACTTCTCAGCCTCCCAGGGAAGGTTTACTCCAGGCTACTGGAGAGGAGAATTCGGCCAATAGTCAAACCTCGGATCCAGGAGGAACAATGCGGTTTTCGTACTGGTCGCGGAACACTGGACCAGCTCTATACTCTTCATAGGGTGCTCGAGGGTTCATGGGAGTTTGCCCAACCAGTCCACATGTGCTTTGTGGATCTGGAGAAGGCATTCGACCATGTCCCTCGTGGTATTCTGTGGGGGGTGCTTCGGGAGTATGGGGTTCGGGGCTCTTTGCTAAGGGCTGTCCGGTCCCTGTACGAAAGGAGCAGGAGTCTGGTTCACATTGCCGGCAGTAGGTCAGACATGTTCCCAGTGCATGTTGGACTCCGGCAGGGCTGCCCTTTGTCACTGGCTCTGTTCATAATTTTTATGGACAGAATTTCTAGGTGCAGCCAGGGGCTGGAAGGAATCCTGTTTGGGAACCACAGGATTTCATCTCTGCTTTTTGCAGATGATGTTGTCCTGTTGGCTTCTTCAAACCAGGACCTTCAGCATGCACTGGGGTGGTTTGCAGCTGAGTGTGAAGCGGCTGGGATGAGAATCAGCATCTCCAAGTCCAAGGCCATGGTTCTCAACTGGAAAAGGGTGGCTTGCCCTCTCCAGGTTCGTGGAGAAGTCCTGCCTCAAGTGGAGGAGTTATCTCAGGATCTTGTTCACGAGTGAGGGAAGGATAGAGCGTGTGATTGACAGGCAGATCGGTGCAGCCTCCGCAGTGATGCGGTTGCTTTACCGGTCCGTCGTGGTGAAGAAGGAGCTGAGCCAAAAGGCGAAGCTCTCGATTTACTGGTTGATCTACGTTCTGACTCTCACCTATGGTCATGAGCTTTGGGTAATGACCGGAAGAACAAGATCGTGGATAAAAGCGGCTGAAATGAGTTTCCTTCGCAGGGTGGCTGGGCACTCCCTTAGAGATAGGGTGAGAAGCACAGTCACTCAGGAGGAGCTCGGAGTAGAGCCGCTGCTCCTCCACATTGAGAGGAATCAGCTGAGGTGGCTCAGGCATCTCTTTCGGATGCTTCCTGGACGCCTCCCTGTGGAGGTGTTCCAGGCATGTCTCCCCAGGAGGATGCCCCGGGGAAGACCCAGGACATGCTGGAGGGACTATGTCTCTTGGCTGGCCTGGGAACGCCTCGGTGTTCTTCCCGAGGAGCTGGCCGAGGTGTCTGGGGAAAGGGAAGTTTGGGCTTCCATGCTCAGACTGCTGCCTCCGCGACCCGGCCCTGGATAAGCGGAAGAAGACGAGATGAGAGATGAGACTTTGTCCCAACTTTTTTGGAATCGGGGTTGTACAAATTGAAGATAAAATAACAAATTAGCATAAATTAACAGGTTTGCAAATATACAGTTAACATAAGCGTATTACGCAGAGGGTATTGCATGTGTAAGTGCAGCTTCATGTCATCACGTCATTAAAATCAGCAGTGGATCTGTGTCATGCTGAAATGTGTGTAGTGATGATGTAACGATGCAATGATCTAATGATGTAATGAGGTGGCGATGTGATGATGTAATTATGTGAGGTGATGATGTGATGACGTGATGCTGACCTCTCTTCACTGCTCTCTTCCCAGCCTCGTACAGCGGGTGTTTGGTGTTGCCTAACCATGGCTTCACTTCAATAACCATCTTCACCGTGAGCTTGTTCGGACTCTTCCTCTGCTCAAACTTGGCGCGCAGGTAATCTGTTACCTGGGACACAGAGACACAGCGTTGGTGTGGAAAAGACTTTTCCTCACACTGCTTTACTTGAGAGGGTCGTTTCTGCTGTATGAGTTCTACAGTAGTGTAAAACGTGATGTTCTTCATCCTGCTACCTGCTTCTCCACGACTGCAGGCTCCATGTTGGGAACCAGGCGGATGGAGAACTTGGCTGTGACTTTAGCAGGGATGACAGTTTTTGTTCCGGGGTTGGAGAACGCTCCCTCGATGCCGTGGATGGACACGGTGGGGAAACGCCACAGATGAGCCAGAAGGTCAACCTGAGCAATGATGAGATCACACGCTGATCAGCTCACATTATTGCAGTGGAATGTTTTGACCTCATCACACCAGATTAATGCAGATTAACAGGATTTACTTTCTGATTTACACAATCCGATTTACACAACCATCACACAATGATCTAACCTTCAGGAACAGACACTGTGTGTCAGAGAGTTAAAGGACAGAGAGAGCGAATTGGGCACATGATCACATTCCTTCAGGGACAGTCTGCACCGTGACAGAGATCATCTGAAGTGAGCGATAATCTGAGAGCTCCAGATCACAACGACCAACATGCAGCGTGTTTAAAGTGTTAATCAGACAGGGTTAGGGTTCATTCATCGATATCCCCCGAGAAACACAAACACTGAAGGGCAGGTGATGTAACAGTGACATGACTGAATGCCTCATTAAATTCTCACCTTATTGTTGTACATGAGTCGATCCACACCGATCATGCTCTTGTAAGTCTCCAAATCAAACTGGACCTCCTCGTATAGTTTGCGCTCCTCCTCAGTGAAGTCTGCGACTGCGTCTGTCATGCCGGGGATCAGGATCTGACCGCTCGCACTGATCAGCGTGTCTGAGACGCAAAACTCACCGTTACACTGAATCTGTTCATCACATTACAGTCACTGTCCTGTGTGTGTGTGTGTGTGTGTGTGTGTTCATATCATTGATCCTGGTTATTCATGTGGCAGATAATAAAAGCAGGTTCAGTTTGGAAGTGAAATTCACGAAGCACCTAGAATTCCGATCAGGTCGCTCATGGGTTCGATCACAGCACCTCCGTCCACTCCAGAGTGTAAATCCTGCTTCGGGCCCTCCACCTGAAAAACACACAACACAATACACACTAAACCAGGTCACTTTCAGTCATGTGACACTCTTCATGATGTAAGTTATTAGATCATGAACTGTGGGCTCCAAAGGCTTTGCTCCAAATCTTCTGCTCCATAAATCCATCATTTACAGATGAACATTTAGCACTAAACCAGTGGCCGTAAGTTTCCGTGATGTGTTCACTATATTAGCCTCTTAGCTTTTTAAAACTAGAGATGTGAACTTCACTCACTGAACTCGTCTCATCAGAGACACTGAGCACTTTTCTCTTTCTCACTTTCAGAATGTGTCCTTTTTTGTTGAGACAGTGATGAATAATATGTTATTTATAATTTAAAATAAAGTTTGATCTGCAGAATGTTTTGGCTGATTGAATGCCTCGGTGTATGATGAAGGTAGAAAGTGTCAATAAAACCTCTGACTTGTCCTTTAATGACAGTAGATGAGTGTAATGAGTGAATTTGAGACCTGAGCGGAGAAGTAACAGTTCCCCCTCGTGCCGTAGGTGAGAGCAGGATGAGCGCTCTTCCAGGTGCAGTCTGAAAGCACGATATAATCCACATCAGAGAAAAACGCGTCTTTCTGAGCCTCAACCAGAACATCCAGACCCTTAGAACCTCTCTCTTCCATTCCCTCAATCAGGAACTTCACATTCACTGGCAGGTCCTGGATATGACGACAACCACAACAACAATCATAAGAATAAAACAGAACGTGTGTGTGTGTGTGTGTGTGTGTGTTAATGCTCACCATGTCCAGAGCTCTATACGCCTCCACTGCATGTATCCAGGCCAGAACTGGAGCTTTATTATCTGAAGCGCCTCTGCCATACAGGTTTCCTGCAGGGGGAATATTAAACATTAATAACATGTTTATAACACACACACACACACACACACACACACACACACACACACACACACACACACACACGTTCTGTTTTATTCTTATGATTGTTGCTCAGGCAGGGGTCAGGAATGAACACATACTTTTCCTGAAGCACATGTGAATCTGAACCTGTGAGATTACACGACTGACTGTAAAGATTTCTGTTTCCAGATTAAAGGTGTAACAAGTGATCTGATGTGCTGTGAGGAATAATCTGTGTGTAAATGATGAATTTGAAGTGTTAAAGGGTTAAAACACACACACACACACACACACACACACACACACACACACACACATCCCTCACAACCTCATGAAGGTTACAGTGTGAACTGGACCGTTAATCTCCGTAAGGTTGTAGGGGTCTGTGCTCCACCCGTCCTCTCTCCTGGCTGGCTGGACATCCACATGTCCATACACACACACAGTGTGTTTATTCTCATCATCACCGAACACCGCCGTCACCACTTTAGGGAGAGGAATAACACTGCCATCCTCCAGCTGCTCCGCAAGGGGGGGGGGGGGGGGGGGGGGGGGGGCACATCCGTTAATATATCAGGAATAAATGCACACACAGGCATGACTGTGTTAATGGTAGTTTGTGTATAATAACCGTCTGATTGCCGATGTCCATCACGTCCATGATCCCCTTCATCCCACGCAGCTTCTCCTCCACCACACCCATCATACGCTGTAGCTCCACCCGCTTAGTGACATCATTGGAGTCACTCTCTATAGACACCCAGTCTCTCAGAGTCTCAAACACACACACACACACACACACACTGTGTGAAGTGTAAAAACCAATGAATAAAACACACCTCTATCTATAGATAATTATTTATCTGTGTGTATATCTGTCTCCCTGCCCACCTGTCTGTCTGTTTTTATGTTCTTCCTGGCGTCTCAGTTATTACCTCGCATGCTACGGAGTAAGGTATTGTTTTCAGTCAGGTTTCTTTGTTTTTTTTGTTAACCATATTACGGGAAAATGGCTGGATCAATCTTCATGAAACTTACAGGATAGATGGTCATTGGTCTCAAATAAAACCTCCAACATTTTGAGGGTCATCCGGTCAAGGTCCCCAAAGAGGTCAAAATCATTTTTGTTGTATCTACTGCCTCATATAGAGGCGCTAGTCACTACGTCATCGTGCTGTAAGAGTGTAACAGTTGCGCACTGCGCATGCATGTGTTCCTATTAAAATGGCCTGTGAGCGTATACAATTCGGTTCACCATTCGAAATAAACGGACTAAACTAAAAAAATGACTTTCAGACATGTTTATGCTTATTCATCTCATCTCATCTCATTATCTGTAGCCGCTTTATCCTGTTCTACAGGGTCGCAGGCGAGCTGGAGCCTATCCCAGCTGACTACGGGCGAAAGGCGGGGTGTTTATGCTTATTCCAGAGGGAAAAGCATAAAGTGCGTTCCACTGAGCTCTAGCGCCGGGCCATTTCCGGGAAATAAGAGTTTGGGTCATGGCGACAGCGTGTGTGTGTGTCAGCCTCGGTTCGGAGGTTTCAGTTTCAAGAACTGTAAGAGGTAAGAGTAGAATAATATAAAGCACAGACACTTGGTATATTTTACTTCTGTGATTTTTAAATTGTTCATTTTTGGATTATGCTTCATTGTTGTGGCTACTGCCTCATAGAGTAAATTAGATTAAATTAGATTAGACTAGATTAGATTAGATTAGATTAGATTAGATTAGATTAGATTAGATAAAACTTTATTGATCCCTTTGGGTGGGTTCCCTCAGGGAAATTAAGAAATATATATGATGTATTTACTGTATGGACATGGGATCAGAAAACATTTTTATTTATAAGCCACATGGACCCATAGGGGACTGATTTTTTTTTTTGCAACATCTTCCTTCATATTTATCATAAGTGCTACCAGTGACATTTGTTTTGCCTGGCAACACTTTTTAGTGTGTTCTTACAGTGCTATTAGTGTGTTGTTACAGTGTTATTACAGTGTGTTATTACCTGTACATACTCCTCCTGCTGTTTATCCACGTATGCAGTCAGATGGTTAAATGTGAATGAGTGAACTCTCACTCTGAGCATCACCAACAGCACAACACACACACTCACACACTTCATCTGCACAGAGCACACAGATTTCACACTGAGAGTTTCATCACGCCACATATCAATTCACCACTTAAGCAATGAATCCATCAAATTAACTGATTCATCAAACTAATTACTAATAATAATATATTAATAATCATTATTAATCTAAAGCTCGGCTCGATTTCCCCAGTAAACATTACACTGGTGTTTAAACTCCTGTCTCTGACACTGAGATGATGTTCAGATTCTGAACTCAAACCTCATCTGTGTTCCAAATATCACCCTGTTTTACCCATGTCAATATCTATGGTGCTGTGTGAGACGGCTGCCTCTCCAGTAGCTCTGTAGTTTTTTAGCTCTTTAAACCTCTTTTTTATCCACCTTTTTTACTTTTCTGCTCTTCTTACGAAGACATAGTGTGTTTTACTATATAACATGAATATATTTAACTTTAACACGCAACCAGGAGCCAGTTTTCTCTCTTATTCGAGAGAGGAGCTGCTGGCCCTGAAAACAATGGGACGAGCCGGGATACGACACCCCATCCCCGCTGAGCTGAGGAGGAAACCCAGGGGCTGCAAAGCTGGAGCTAAGCTAAAGGCTAGGCTAGCGGACAACCAGCGGTGCTACAAACCATCCATTCCCTCCGTTATCATGGGGAATGTGAACTCGCTGCCGAATAAAGTCGACGAGCTTTCCGCTCTGAACAACCAGCGGATTTACCGGGAGAGCAGCTTATTTATCTTTACGGAGACATGGCTAACACACCTTGTACCAGATGCTAATGTGGACCTGCGGGGATTCACTGCTGTGAGAGCCAACAGAGACACTAACACATGCGGGAAAAGCAAAGGTGGGGGACTCATCATTTATGTTAACAACCGCTGGTGTAACCCGGGACATTTCTCCATAAAGACAGTTTTATGTTGCCCAGACTTGGAGCTGCTAGCCGTTAGCCTGCAGCCATATTATCTGCCGAGGGAGTTCAGTCACGTGATCACCATCTGTGTTTACATCCCTCCGAGGCCTGACGCAGCTGCTGCATGTGAGAGGATTCACTCTGTCACAGCAAGGCTGCAGACACAGCACCCTGAGGCATTTATAATAATTTCTGGGGACTTTAATCACGCTACTTTGGACTCTACTTTGGCTGCTTTTTACCAGGCTGTGGATTGTCCAACAAGGAACAACAGGACAATTGACTTGCTGTCTGCTAAGGATACATACAGAGCCACACCCCTCCCCCCACTAGGGAAGTCTGACCACAAGCTGGTTCTTCTACAGCCGAAGTACACCCCCCTGATTCAAAGGCAGCCTGCAACAACTAGCTCCATCAGGAGGTGGTCCCCTGAAATGGAAAATGCCCTCAGAGACTGCTATGACATCACAGACTGGGATGTGCAGCTTAGCCCACACTGTGAGGACATAGAGGGGTTGACACATCTGTGCAGACGTGGTCGTCCCCACTAAGACTGTACGGTGTTACCCTAATAACAAGCCATGGGTAACACAGGAAGTCAAAGCTGTCCTCAACAGGAAGAAGGCCGCCTTCAGGAGCAGGGATAGGGAGGCAATGAAAGCAGCACAGCAGGAGGTGAAACACTGTGTGAGGGAAGCTAAGGACAGCTACAGGAGAAAGGTGGAGCAGAAGCTGAAGGAGAACAGTATGAGGGAGGTCTGGGAAGGTGTGAAAACCATCACAGGCCACAATACAAAGACCAGAGTCGTTGAGGGGACAGTGGAGAGGGCGAACGAGTTGAATGACTTTTTCAATCGGTTCAACCAGCCCACATACTCCCCACCCTCCCACTCACTGCAGCCATCTCTCCTTCTTCCCTCAACACACCTCACCCCAGTCATCACAGCAGCCCCCTCCTCCCCCTCCTCCCCCACCTCAAAACAGACTCCTCCATGCATTACTGCAGACCAGGTCAGAGGTCAACTGAGGAAGCTTCACCCCAGGAAAGCAGTAGGCCTGGACAAGGTGTGTCCCCGACTACTGAAGACCTGTGCTGCTGAACTGGATGAACCACTCCAATGCATCTTCAACCTTAGCCTGCAGCTGGAGAGAGTGCCAACCTTCTGGAAGACATCATGTATCGTTCCAGTTCCCAAAAAGAATCAGCCCCGCGAGCTGAACAACTTCTGACCGGTGGCACTCACTTCACATCTGATGAAGGCGTTGGAGCGGCTCTTCCTCAGCCTCCTCAGACCCCAGGTACAACATGCCCAGGACTGTCTGCAGTTTGCTTACGGGCAGGTGTCGGTGTGGAAGACGCCATCCTCTACCTGCTACACCGAGCCCACTCGCATCTGGATAAGGGAAATGGCACAGTGAGGATCCTCTTCTTGGACTTCTTGAATGCCTTCAACACCATCCAGCCCCTATTGCTTCAGGACAAACTGAACAGGATGCAAGTGGACCCCTGCCTGGTCACCTGGATCTCCAGCTACCTCACTGACAGGCCACAGTACGTCAGGCTGAAGGACATCATGTCTGACACTGTGATTAGCAGCACCGGAGCACCCCAGGGCACGGTGCAGGCCCCTCTTCTCTTCAGCAGAGGTGGAAAAACCTGAGTGCAGA
>NC_083587.1:69124048-69219048 GCF_027579695.1 Neoarius graeffei
GAAACATTCACACACAGCTTTACTAAAGATTAATAAACGAGGCCCAGTGTTGCTAGGCAGCTGTGAACTACAAACGTTGATCATGAGCTCATTAATAGCTAAGGCTAATGATTTAATGTGTGAGTGTGTGTCTGTGATGTTTCGGTGAGAGTGAAATGAGACAGACGCGTCCGGAGCATCACCATGAGAAAGCTGAAGAGAAAAATTATACGGAATAAATGTTATAATAACGTACCGTGTTGAGCAGTGACAACTTGGAGCTGTGGTCAGGGTCTCACACACTAACACCAACACACACACACTCAAGTCCTGAACCGAGTGTTAAATACTCTCCATCACAGCATGGGCTTTAGACATTAATCACATCTACTTGCTGACAAGAAGAAAATGAACAAGACACACACTGAGTCCCAACATGGGGGACAAAAGGCCAGGATCAGCCACATTACACACGCACACACACACACACGCACACAAACACACACACGCACACAAACACACACACACTCAAGTCCTGAACCGAGTGTTAAATACTCTCCATCACAGCATGGACTTTAGACATTAATCACATCTACTTGCTGACAAGAAGAAAATGAACAAGACACACACTGAGTCCCAACATGGGGGACAAAAGGCCAGGATCAGCCACATTACACACACACACACACACACACACACACACACACACACACACACACACACACACACACACAGTTTAGTACTTTTATTTGGATCGTCGCACAGGGAAGGATTACAGATCCAAACATTATTGGAAATATTCTGCAGATTGGCAAGTGTGATCATATAAAAATAATAAGTCCAGTAGTCTCTATGGATAAATATGACATCTCCGTCTCCAAATGGACAAGCTTCCTATTATGGCAGAAATTGAACAGTATCTGGCCAGTCTCTTCGCGCTTGTTTTGCATAATCCACACAGTTGCAAGCCTCGCATGACCAGTTTATGTATATGTCCAAGGCTCCCAAATACAAGAACAATTAATTTGCAGTTATACCCAAGACCCATGATTGATTCAAGAAGTGGCTGGTACTTCAACATTTTGGCATTAAAACAAGTGTCCATATATAAATCAAAAGAGCAGCCTATTTCAACAATGGTTACTGTTCTGTTTGTTTCATCAATGATGGTAATATCTGGAGTGTTTGGGAGATTATCCAATTGAACATTGTCATGATTTTCTGTATTAAACCAGTTGATCTGCACCGCACTGTGTTTATGCATATTTGTAGTTGCATCTAGAATGTCTTTAATGCTCTCTGAGATCAGGTCAACCAGTCGGTCGTGTCTTACAATGTAGAGTCCTTTATAAAAACTACAGCCATTAAAGATATGGGCGGTTGTTTCATTTTCCCTAGTAGAACAGTGAAGGATGCAGTGTGGGTCATGATTATGGGGATACCAGGTGGCCAAGTTATACTTCATTGGGAGGACTTGGAGGCGGGCTTTGATGGTAAACCTTAATATGTCCTCACCAACGGAGCAGTTAGAGAGCACAGAGTGTGACAACGCATGATCTGCAAAGGCTAAACCCGCCAGTTTCCCTTGCAGCTTTAGACTGGCCCAGTGCTGTGCGCTCTCTGACAGCTTCATTTGGAGGATGAAGGCCCGCGCATGTTTCGCGTGCAGCTCTTGCTCACCGTTGCCTTGCGCATAAGTTGCGCATGGGTAGATGAGTGGGTCTGTGATTATATTGTCGTCGGGTATAATTTTTGTGCCGTCTAGTTTGCCCCATTACAGATGTATTCCTGTGCGGATGCAGAGATCATTTAGATCCATCCAGTCTGACCTCACACCAAATCCAGTTGCTCTAATATCCAGTTTACCATTGCTCTTCACCTGGAATCCTAGAAATTGAGCGTCGGCATCATGCGCAACGGGAATCTTCCGTCGCTTTAGGTGTTGAAATAATGAAGCCCGGGCCATTTCTCGGATCTGTAGGTCGTCACTGACACACACACACACACACACGTAGGATTATAAATTCTAAATCTAAACCCAGAACAATGCCAGAGATCAGGTTTCTACATTTCTATAAAACTCAGTGAAGTTTGTTTCTTTATTTTTTTTCTTGCAGCTATGACGCTAATGATGCTAATGAGTGATGAGAGTCAATAACCTCTTGATTCACATGAACATTATTAGATTTTAATCAGAACAGACACTAATGATATTACTGAGACATGTTCTCTGAGAAAATAACTAGTGTGTGTGTGTGTGTGTGTGTGTGTGTGTGAGAGAGAGAGAGAGAGAGAGAGAGAGAGAGAGAGAGAACATTAATTTATTTATACATCTTTTTCAAAAAAATTCCATTCTGGTAGTTGAAATTCCTGGCAGTGAGTCTGCAGAGAAACACACAATCAGATTAAATAAATCAGCAGATCACACACACACACACACACACACACACACACACACACACACACACACACACTGGTTAAATAAAGGTCACAGCATACACAGGGTTTTTGTGTGTGTGTGTGTTTCAGAAGAAAAAAATGCATCAGTCTTTCATTTTTAATATGAATATCACACACTCGATGAGAAACAGTTCCCTAGAAGAGTAAAATAAAGGAGAAAAGACTCAGGAGCTGAGAGCAGCAGCACACCATCACCCTGAGAGGTGAGAAATGGGTAACAATAACGGGATAAAAACTCCATGAAGACCAACAGACTCCACAGCAAGAAACACAGAGGACGTCAGACAGAAAAGTTTTACAATAATTTTAAATTGAGTCACAAAAAGTCAGATTAGGAAGAAAACGTTCTACAAGAAAAACAGGAAGTGACACAAGAGGAGCATGAGCAGTTACACACACACTGTCAAAACACCAGCAGTTTTTCTTAATGATGTTTTTTTTTTTCAAATCTAGAAACATCCCACTTCCTGTGATGGTCTTTAAAGTTTCTGCACCACAGCAGGAAACCGACACATGGCTGTGGATGTCAGGGACCAGACAGAAGAGGAGATCAAATGCACTCAAACCAGTTTATTAATAACAGGGGAAAAGGGAGTTGGGAGAATGTGTGTGAAGTTCAGTGGCAGGAGGACTGAGAGGCAGGGATGGCTGGTGACGTCTGAGGTCTCCCATCCAAGTACTGGCCAGACTCAACCCTGCTTAGCAGCTGAGATCAGATAGGATCAGGTGCTGTCAGAGAGGTGTGGCTGTAGGCTGACAGCACTTGGGTTTCAGGCAGTCTCCCAGCAGTAGTCCCTCAGCAGGCTGGAGTTAGGGAGCAGGCTGGAACACAGAGTCACAGATAAGATAGCAAGATAGGGGACAGAAATGCAGGGTCAGGTTACCAGGGCTGGAGAGTAGGGCTCCAGGCAGGGCTGCTCACACCGGGCTGATGGAGAGGCAGGCGAGCAGCAGGGCTGGGCAGGCTGGAGATCAGGCGAAGGTACAGGAGAGGCAGGCAAGAGGCAGAGTCGACAGGACAGAAGGCAGATCAGGTTACCGGGGCTGGAGAGCAGACAGAGTCAGACGGAACAGAATATCGTCAGGAGTCAGAGTAGTAGGAACACAGAGCAGGTTATCATGCTGAAAGTTGCAGACGATCTGACACAGAAGCTTGGGAGGACTGCAGCTTAAATACACACAGGGGGGAAGCAGGTGATCAGCAACAGCCAATGACAGCCACTGGAAGTTAATAAGAGGAAGTGAGTGCGGGCGTGGCCTGTAATGCTGAGTGGAGATGTTACCTGAAGAGAGAAGCCCACAGGTAGGACCATGACAGAACCCCCCCCCCTCAAGGGACGGCTCCAGAAGTCCCTAGCCACAGATCCACCAAGACGGGCAGGAGGAGGGGGAATACCGGTGGAGGGTCAGAATTCCTCTGACTGGTCCATGTCCAAGGCCTCAGGATCTGGTTCAGAATTGGACTCGGGGACAGTAGCGATTGGTGCATCGTCATTCCGACCAGGGCCCTTAGGTCGACCCCTCCGGTTGGCCGGCTGGTCCGGATGCAGGCGATGAAAGGTGCTGATGAGGGTACGGTCTAAGATTCTCCCAGCAGGAACCCACATCCTCTCCTCAGGACCATAGGCCTCCCAATCCACCAGGTATTGGAGGCCCCTGCCCCTGCGCCATGACTTCAGCAGTCGCTGGACAGAGTAGACCGGGCCACCATCGATGAGACGAGGAGGAGGAGGAGAAGGTGCAGCTGGGACCAGCGGGCTCTCGTGCACTGGCTTAATCTTTGAGACATGGAAGGTGGGGTGCACTCTCATAGACTTGGGCAGTTGGAGCCGGACAGCAGACTGGCTGATTATCCTCTGGATCGGGAATGGTCTGATGAACCGAGGTGCCAGCTTACGAGACTCCACCTGGAGGGGCAGGTCCTTGGCTGACAACCACACCTTCTGGCCCACCCGGTAGGTGGGCGCAGGCGTCCTCTGCCGGTTGGCTCCAATGGAGTAGCTGGTGACTGACTTGAGGAGTGCAGCGTGGGCTTGAGTCCAGGTGCGGCGGCATCGGCGTGCATAGATGAGGGCAGACGGGCAGGTGACCTCTCCCTCCTGGCTGGGGAACAGGGGTGGTTGGTAGCCATACATGCAGTGGAATGGGGACAGTCCAGTGGCTGAGCTGGTGAGGGAGTTGTGGGAGTATTCCACCCACAGCAGGTGCTCACACCAGGCCCTAGGGTTGCGTGACGCCATGCACCAAAGTGCCTTCTCCAACTCCTGGTTAGTCCGCTGTAGGTATCATGCCGCCATCTTGTGTCAGAACTACAATTCCCAGGCAACTTCCGTGTGACCTACGTCACACGTGGGCGGGATCATCTACGTCAGTCCGCCATGCGTGTATAAGTCCAGGCGGAAGCTCCACCATTTTGTCTCTCGCGTCCGGACTTCAACGAGTTTAGACGCACAAAAGAGGCGCGCTCTCCATCAAAAAGACGTCTTCTTTCTTGCAAGATCCATCACTCAGCGCGATTTTCTTACTTACCCTTGGCAAAGAGACTTTTCCTCACGAACGCTGAGGTTCGGACCAAGAATCCTCTGCTTTCCACGGGAACCACCCAAGTGCTCCGCTGGACTCGAAAGTTTTCTGCGCCTCCATCACGAGCGGCTCACGTGCTCCCACGGCGAGGCCGAAACTACACCAGCGAATAGTTCTTCATATCTTGCTAAAGGCAGGATTAAGTAAGATTTTGGCATTTGGGCATAATTAGGATAGTCTTAGGAATTTGCTTTTATTTGAAATAGTGTGACTTTAAACCCAGGTTTATCTGTTACACTGTTAGACACGCAGTGTGTTGATTTTTGTTCTATGTTCTCTCAATTGTTTAATAGGTTGTGCATGCTTCTCTCTGACTAACACTAATTTCCTTATCATACATTTTGACCTTATCAAGGTTTCAGTGAGTTTGTAATGTTATGAGTGTGGAATCTTTTTGTTACTGAGAAAACACATGCTCAACAGGCCTGACCAGGCCTGATACACTTTAGACAGCTTCCCTTTGTCTTTAGCAACACGTGCTCAGTAGGCCTCACCAGGCCTAACAAACACACTTTAGCTAGGCCATAGGGCCTTTCACAAACACACACTAGCAACACAAGGCTAATCTAGGCCTCCACTACGTATAGTTAGCTACACGAGGCTAAACACATGGTCAAGTCCTACACACACACACACACACAAGCACACGTTAGCAACAGAGCTAGTCCTTTGTTCTATTTAGATAACATTCTTTTGTTTTAGCTAGCAACAAGCTAGGCCACACACACACCACACATGTATATACACACCTCACTGCTTGTATATATTGATTTATTATTTTTATCTTTGTTATAATAAATTCATTTATTAAACAAACTGTGTTTATTTGTGTGAACAACAATATGTGAAGTCCCCAATCTTCTCAAAGAATTCAAAAGGGTGCATATAAAAGTTATGTAATATGGTAAGTGATCGTAATAATTTGGAAATATACCATAATTTAGCTGTTTGGTAATTTATTATTAAGCACCAGGATTAATGGTATGATTCACTAAATGATTCACTAAATGATTCATTGGTATGATTCACTAAATGATTCATTGGTATGATTCACTAAATGATTAATTGAACGATTCACTAAACGATTCATTGAACGATTCACTAAATGATTCACTGAATGAGACTGATTCTATGGTATGATTCAATTCAAATGAGTCAAAGTAAACGATTCAATGGGACTGATTCATTTTAATTATTGACCTTCAAAATTTAATGAGACTGATTTAACGAGATTGATCACTTAATTTCAATAATTAACTGATTGCACCCACACCGCTCTGACTGGCCATTGGACTGGGGTTGGAATCCGGAGGTGAGGCTGGCAGTGGCCCCAAGTAGGTGACAGAATTCCTTCCAGAATGAGGAGGTGAATTGCGGCCCCCGGTCCGAAATGATGTCCCTGGGCAGCCCATGGATGCGGAAGACCTGCTGCAGGACGATCTGGGTGGTCTCTTTGGCTGATGGTAGTTTGGGGAGGGGAACAAAGTGTGCCATCTTACTAAAGCGGTCCATGATGGTGAGTATGACAGTCATCCCGTTAGAAGGGGGCAGACCCGGAACAAAATCCAGGAAAATGTGGGACCAGGGTTGCATTGGCACGGGCAGAGGCTGGAGCAAACCGGCAGGAGGCCGGCTGGAGGACTTATTCTGATTACAGGTAGGGCAGGCTCGGACGAAGTCTCGCACATCCCTGCTCATAGAAGACCACCAGAACCGTTGGGCGAGCAGGTGGTAGGTGTGAGTGGAACCAGGGTGGTAGGCTAGACAGGAGTCGTGTCCCCATTGTATAACCTGGGATCGCAGGTCTTCAGGAAGAAAGAGACGACTTGCAGGGCATGCACTGGGGCTGGGTTGGTCACGGAGGGCTTCCCGCACTCGTTCTTCGATGTCCCAGGTCAGAGCAGCAACAATACAGGGGTCAGGTAGGATGGGAGCCGGATCCTTGGAGGGGGCATCATCCTTCTGGAACTGGCGGGAGAGTGCATCAGGCTTGGTGTTGCGAGATCCGGGCCGGTATGAAAGGGTGAAATTGAATCTGATGAAAAAGAGAGCCCAGCGGGCCTGTCTGGGGTTGAGTCGTTTGGCGGTGCGGATGTATTCCAGATTCTTATGGTCTGTCCAGACCAGGAATGGGACTACGCACCCCTCCAGCCAGTGACGCCATTCCTCCAGGGCGAGCTTGACCACCAGCAGTTCCCGGTTGCCTATGTCGTAATTGCGTTCGGCCGGCGATAGCCGGCGGGAGAAGAACGCACAGGGGTGGAGTTTGTTGTCATCCGCTGACCTCTGTGAGAGCACTGCCCCAACTCCCACATCCGAGGCGTCCACCTCAACGATGAATTGCCGCTCCGCATCTGGCATCTGGAGGACAGGAGCAGTGGTGAACCGAGCCTTGAGGGTGGCAAAGGCTTCATTGGCAGCTGGAGTCCAGGTGAAGGGCTGTTTGGTGCTGGTCAAGGCGGTGAGGGGTGACACAACGGTGCTGTAATTACGAATGAATTTCCTGTAGAAATTTGCGAAGCCCAGGAACTGCTGAAGCTTCTTCCTGCTCTCTGGTACTGGCCATGAAGTCACTGCTGAGATTTTGGCAGGGTCCATCTGGATGCTCCCCTCTGCCACGATGTACCCCAGGAACCCCACAGACTTGGCGTGAAACTCACACTTCTCTGCCTTGACGAAGAGGGAGTTTTCAAGGAGACGACAGAGCACTTGCTGGACATGCTGGCTGTGTTCAGACAGGGTCTTTGAGAAGATCAGGATGTCATCGAGGAAAACGAACATGAACTTGTTCAACATATCTCACAGGACATCATTCACCAGAGCCTGGAATACCGCTGGTGCATTTGTAAGGCCAAACGGCATCACCCGGTATTCATAGTGACCGGTGGGGGTGTTGAACGCGGTCTTCCACTCGTCTCCCTCCCTTATCTGAACCAGGTGGTAGGCATTCCGGAGATCGAGTTTGGTGAAGACCGTGGCTCCCTGGAGCAGCTTGAAGGCGGAGGTAAGCAGTGGGAGAGGGTATCGGTTCTTGACGGTGATGTCGTTGAGACCCCTGTAATCGATGCAGGGGCGCAGGGATCCATCCTTCTTTCCCACGAAGAAGAACCCAGCGCCGGCGGGAGAAGAGGATGGATGGATGAGGCCGGCAGCCAGAGTCACTGATGTAGGCCTCCATCGCCTTCCTTTCCTGGGCAGACAGAGAGTAGAGACGGCCCTTGGGTGGTGCAGTGCCTGGGAGGAGATCAATGGCGCAGTCGTAGGGCCGGTGAGGGGGCAAGGAAGTGGCCTTGGCTTGGCTGAATACCTCCCGAAGGCTGTGATAACACACTGGGACATTAGTGAGGTCAGGGGCAGAGCTGGCAGGTGGAGCACGAGAGGTTAGAGTGGCGGCTCGTAAGCAGGTCTGGTGGCAGTCCTTGCCCCATTCTCTTATCGCTCCAGTGGCCCAGTCGAGGTGAGGACTGTGCTGGTGGAGCCATGGATAGCCCAGGATGAGAGGTTGGCCGGGGTAACGGAGCAGGGGGAACGGAGCAGGTGAAACTGGATGGTTTCGTGGTGGTTACCAGACAGAGTCATCGGGACAGGGGCAGTGAGGCGGGTGATGGTGCCAAGGAGATGGCCATCCAGCGCCCTGGCTGGAACGGGAGAGGATAAATGATGGCTTTGCAGACCCAACTGGCGCGCAAGCTCGGTGTCCATAATGTTAGCCTCGGCGCCAGAGTCAACCAGGGCGGCCAGGGTGTGGGTGGAATCCGACAGACGAAGGCAAACTTGGAGCATAGGTTTCTGGCTGGTGGAGGATTGGAGGATCATTGAACCCAGCCGGGGCCCCTCCTATGTACGGTGAGCTCAGGCTTCTCCGTGCGCTGATGACTGACTGAGTCTGGCGGGCCCTCTCTCGTCGACGGATCTGGACCCGGCAGTCAATACGGATGGCCAGGGCGATGGCCTCATCGAGTGTCGACGGTTGTTCGTACGAGACCAATTCGTCCTTCATGTAGTCGGCCAGGCTGTGCAGAAAGGCATCCACCAGCGCCTGCATGTTCCACTTGCTGCGCCGGGCCAAGGTCCGGAAATCGATCGAGTAGTCAGCCACTGTACGTCTGCCTTGGCGAATACTCATCAGTCCTCTGGATGCCTCTACTGATGATGAGCCCAGGTCAAAGACCTTAATCATCTCCACTGCAAACAGGGAGAAGGAGGCACACGCCGGTGTCCGGCGTTCATACTCAGCAGTCCCCCACAGGTGTGCGCAGCCAGTCAGATGAGTGATGACGAAGGCCACCTTCGCTGCCTCTGACGTGAAGGTTCTGGGCTGCAGGTCAAACAGCAACCGGCAGCTGGCCAGGAAAGCACGGACTTGGGAGGGGTCACTATCAAAATGCTCCAGACTGCCGACCTTGGGTTCCGGGGCATCGAGTGCAGCAGGAGCACCTCCCGGAGCTGGCAAGTCAGCGGTGGGTATGACAGGGGCTGATGCAACGAGGGGCAGCGGTGGTTGACTCGGAGGCGCAGGGGGTGCTAGGGCGGTAAACAGCTGGAGTGCTTGGTCCAATCGTTGTTGCTGATGACCAAGCTGGATCAAGGCTGCAATGTCAGCAGACATCTGACTGACATCTCCTTCAGTGCACTGCAGCCGGTCTAGGGCAGAGGGTTTGGGTGCTGACTCCATGTCTTGGTCAGATCGTTCTGTCAGGGACCAGACAGAAGAGGAGATCAAATGCACTCAAACCACAGTTTATTAATAACAGGGGAAAAGGGAGTTGGGAGAATGTGTGTGTGAAGTTCAGTAGCAGGAGGACTGAGAGGCAGGGATGGGAGCATGGTGGTGACGTCTGAGGTCTTCCATCCAAGTACTGCCCAGACCCGACCCTGCTTAGCTTCTGAGATCAGACAGGATCAGGCATTGTCAGAGAGGTGTGGCTGTAGGCTGACAGCACTTGGGTTTCAGGCAGTCTCCCAGCAGTAGTCCCTCAGCAGGCTGGAGTTAGGGAGCAGGCTGGAACACAGAGTCACAGATAAGATAGCAAGATAGGGGACAGAAATGCAGGGTCAGGTTACCAGGGCTGGAGAGTAGGGCTCCAGGCAGGGCTGCTCACACCGGGCTGATGGAGAGGCAGGCGAGCAGCAGGGCTGGGCAGGCTGGAGATCAGGCGAAGGTACAGGAGAGGCAGGCAAGAGACAGAGTCGACAGGACAGAAGGCAGATCAGGTTACCGGGGCTGGAGAGCAGACAGAGTCAGACAGAACAGAATATTGTCAGGAGTCAGAGTAGTAGGAACACAGAGCAGGTTATCACGCTGGAAGTTGCAGACGATCTGACACAGAAGCTTGGGAGGACTGCAGCTTAAATACACACAGGGGGGAAGCAGGTGATCAGCAACAGCCAATGACAGTCACTGGTAGTTAATAAGAGGAAGTGAGTGCGGGCGTGGCCGGTAATGCTGAGTGGAGATGTTACCTGAAGAGAGAAGCCCACAGGTAGGACCATGACAGTGGATCTGCGGCACGGAGCCCAGGCTCAGACTTTTCAACAATTTATCTGCATCATGAATAAGAATAAATAACACCATACAATGCTCGAAAAACCTCATGTCCAATCATCCGAGATGAATAAAGTCTGTGCAAGGACGAGTAAAACTTTAATGGTAATCGTCTGCTCGGACAACAAAAGTTAGTACTGGCAACCTAAGCAACACAGGCACACAGGCGCTAAGAGAGCAGGGAACCAGTCTAAAGTAGCTTCTCGTTTCACGGGAAACACGACAATATATAAAAGTACAAAAATATTTTAATGAAATCATTTAAATTTCCTTGTTTTTGGTTATAATTCATCGAAGTATGCATGTGTTCAAGTGTACTGGAAAAGCTCAGCTCAGAGGGGTCCACATAATGACGTAATTATACTGATTGGCTCAGGGCGACGAGGGTCAAGGACGTCGTGTGCCAGCAGCGCGGTTGAAGCGGGCAGGTGTCAAACTTGGAACTTTTATATCATGATTGGAGTTAATAATAAATGATATCACTGAATAATTTTCCTTACGTCAAACCTGTGTAGATATTACCATTTTTTATCAGTTTTGATGGTTTCATATATTTCGTAATGATATAATTTTTATTTTCTAAATATTTATCAACATACCACCATTGTTTGTAATTTGCATTGTTTTCCCTCTTTTTTCTTAATTTTGCTGTTTAGTTTCTATCTGCTATTTAGCTTATTTCCTGTAAATTGCATTTTTTTAATATTGTGTAGTTTTTATCTGTTGTTTATTTTGTCTGTTTTATTCTTGTAAAGTGTCCTTGAGTGTCATGAAAGGAACTTATAAATAAAATGTACAATCCCGATTCCAAAAAAGTTGGGACAAAGTACAAATTGTAAATAAAAATGGAATGCAATGATGTGGAAGTTTCAAAATTCCATATTTTATTCAGAATAGAACAAAAATGACTGTGGCAGTGGGGGCGTGGTCAAGCGCCGGTCTGTGACAGGAGGGCGGAGTCAGGGAAGGTAAGTGGCGGAATCACTACACCTGATGTCAATTAACCTGTGTTTGTGTATCTTCCCAGTGACCGCGCCCTATATAAAGAGAGAGAGAGCAGAGGAAGTGGACTCTCTCCTGAACGAGACGCCTTGTGTGTGTGTATGACTGGGAGAGTTATTTTTGTGTCTGAAAAGAACAAATAAACGATAAGTTATGGAACTTTATTCTGGCCTGCCGTCTTTCTGTGCTCCTCCCCCTCCTACGAAATGTCACAGTGGTGCCGAAACCCGGGATGGAGCACAGGAAAAGAACAGCCCCATGGAGTCCTCCCCTTTCGCAGACCTGGTCCACGCCCTCGCCATGGCCCAGCAGAGCCAGCACCAGGCACAAGTCACCCTCCGGAAGGAGCAAGAGCACTGGTTCGAAGCCCTGGTGCTGGCGCAGCAGGAAGATCGACAGGTGTTCCGGTACCTCCTCGCGTCAGCAGGGTCCACCATCTCCACCGCCGCGGGCCCTTCTTCCCTCACCCTAGCCAAGATGGGCCCACAGGACGACCCCGAGGCCTTCCTCACGCTCTTCGAGCAGACAGCAGAGGCCTCGGGCTGGCTGGTGGAACAGCGAGCGGCGCGCCTCCTCCCCCTGCTAACGGGAGAGGTGCAGCTGGCCACGCTACAGCTCCCCACCGACCACCAGCTGGCCTACGCGGACCTTCGCCGGGCCATCCTCCAGCGGGTGGGGCGCACCCCTGAACAACAGCGACAGCGCTTCTGTGCTCTGCGGCTGGAGGAAGTCGGCTGGCCGTTCGCATTTGACCAGCAGCTACGGGACGCCTGCTGGTGGTGGTTGAGGGCCAACAACCGCGACACCGAGGGAATCCTTGATTAGGTGGTGCTGGAGCAGTTTATCGGCCACCCGCCAGAGGGAACCGCAGAGTGGGTCCAGTGCCACCACCCGGCATCGCTGGATCAGGCCATCGAGTTGGCGGAGGACCATTTGGCAGCTGTTCCGACGGCAGGACAGCGGACATCCTCTTCTCTCCTCTTCTCTCTCTCTCTCCCCCTCTCTCCTCCTGTGTCTCGTCCTCGCCCCATTCCCCCACCGCGGAGGTGGGGGCCGGCCCCACCCCAGCCGGCCCGTCGCACCTGCGGTGCCCTCCCGTTTTTCCCTTCTGTGTCTGTCTCTTCCCCCCCTCAGGTGAGTGAGCCCCAGGGCGCCGGTGCAGAGAGGAAGCCTGGGCCGGTTTGCTGGTGCTGCAGGTAGCCGGGCCACCTCCAACAGCAGTGTTCGACAATGGAAGTGGGCGCAGTGGTTCGGATCCCTGACGCGCCAGGAGCTGCCCTCGATCGGGCCGGAGCGTATCACATACCGGTGAGTATCTAAGGGGATACATATCAGGTGTTGGTGGATTCTGGTTGTAATCAGACCTCAATTCACCAAAGCCTGGTGTAAGACGAGGCATTGGGGGAAAGACAGGGGGTGAAGGTGTTATGTGTGCACGGGGATGTTCACAGCTACCCTTTGGTGTCGGTCCACATTTTTTTCCGAGGGGAAAAATTTATAGTAAAGGCGGCGGTTAATCCTCGGCTCACCCACTCGATAATTTTGGGGACTGATTGGCTGGGATTCGGGGAGTTGATGAGTCATTTAGTGAAGAATGGGTCCTGCCATAGTTCAGCAGGGGGAGGTCCCGGTGTCGCCTTGGCGGGAGCAGCTGTCACAGAGCCGTCTACGTCATCTCTGCGTCAGAGTGAGGAGCAGCAGGCTCCTCCTCCATCTCTCGGGGAATCCCTGGCGGATTTCCCATTAGAGTAGTCGCGAGACGAGACTCTGCGGCATGCATTTGACCAAGTGAGAGTAATCGATGGTCAAATGCTCCCGCCGAACGCCACCCCGTCCTTCCCCTATTTTTCTATTATGAAAGATAGATTATACCGAGTGACGCAGGACACTCAGACGAAAGAGCAAATCACACAGCTTTTGATTCCAAAAAGCCGCCTGGAATACAAATTCCTCACTTTAATCCCATGGCTGGACACTTGGGGCAAGATAAGACACTAGCCTGAATAATGGCCCGATTCTACTGGCCGGGGATTCGCGACGATGTCCATAGGTGGTATACGGCGTGCCGTGAATGCCAGTTAGTAAATCCAGTGGCCATTCCAAAAGCGCCTTTGCGCCCTCTACCGTTAATCGAGACCCCGTTCGAAAGAATTGGGATGGATCTCGTCTGGCCATTAGATCGGTCAACACGAGGGTACCGCTTTATATTAGTTCTGGTGGACTATGCAACGCGATACCCGGAAGCAGTGCCTCTTCGCAATATCTCAGCACGCAGTATTGCGGAGGCACTCTTCTGCGTCATCTCCCGAGTTGGAATCCCGAAAGAGACTCTGACTGATCAAGGCACCGCGTTTATGTCACGAACACTGAAGGAACTGTATGGGTTATTAGGTATTAAGCCGATCCGCACCAGCGTTTATCACCCACAAACGGACGGTTTAGTTGAATGGTTCAATCGCACCCTCAAGAATATAATTAAAAAATTCATAAGTGAGGATGCACGTAACTGGGATAAATGGCTCAAACCCTTGTTATTTGCAGTGCGAGAGGTCCCCCAAGCCTCCACGGGGTTCTCCCCATTTGAATTATTATATGGGCGTAAGCCGCGCGGCATTTTAGATGTGCTGAGAGAAAATTGGGAGGAGGGACCTTCACCAAGTAAAAATGAAATTCAATACGTTATTGACCTGCGCGCAAAACTCCACACACTCACACACCTAACCCAGGAGAATTTGCGGCAGGCCCAAGAATGGCAAACCCGCCTGTACGACAGGGGTACGCGCCTTAGAGAGTTCGCACCGGGAGATAAAGTACTCGTACTATTGCCCACGTCGAGCTCCAAATTGATCGCCAAGTGGCAAAGACCCCTTGAGGTCACACAGCGAGTTGGGGACCTTGACTACGAGGTGAGGCGAACGGACAGGGGTGGGGCGCTACAGATTTACCACCTCAATCTACTCAAACTCTGGAATGAGGAGGTCCCCATAGCGTTGGTGTCGGTGGTTCCAGAGAAGGCGGCGCTGGGGCTGGAGGTTCAAAAGGGAGCACTGGCATTGCATACCTCTCCGGTCCCCTGTGGAGACCACCTCTCCCCAACCCAACTCACGGAGGTTGCCCAGTTGCAGACCGAGTTTTTGGACGTGTTCTCGCCCCTGCCCGGCCGCACCGACCTCATAGAGCACCACATTGAGATGCCCCCGGGGGTGGTAGTGCGTAGCCGCCCTTACAGGCTACCCGAACACAAGAAAAAAGTGGTTCGGGAAGAACTCGAGGCCATGCTCGAGATGGGCATCATCGAGGAGTCCCACAGTGACTGGAGCAGCCCAGTGGTCTTGGTTCCCAAGGCCGACGGGTCGGTCCGGTTCTGTGTGGACTACAGAAAAGTCAACGCGGTGTCTAAATTTGACATGTACCCAATGCCTCGTATTGATGAGTTGCTCAATCGGCTAGGCACGGCTCGCTTTTACTCGACGCTGGATTTGACAAAGGGTTATTGGCAGATCCCCTTGACTATCCCGAGAAAAAAACGGCCTTTTTCACTCCGTTCGGCTTACACCAATTTGTCACACTTCCTTTTGGGCTGTTTGGGGTGCCTGCTATGTTTCAGCAGCTGATGGACAGGGTCCTCCACCCCCATGCCACCTATGTGGCCTCATACCTCCATGATATCATTATTTATAGTAATGACTGGCAGTGGCACTTGCAACACCTGAGGGCTGTCCTTAGGTCGCTGAGGTGAGCGGGTCTCACAGCCAACCCAAAGAAGTGTGCAATTGGGCGGGTGAAAGTACGGTATCTGGGCTTCCACTTGGGCAATGGGCAGGTGCGTCCCCAAATTAACAAGACAGCAGCAATTGCGGCCTGCCCGAGGCCCAAGACCAAAAAGGGGGTGAGACAGTTCCTGGGGCTGGCTGGCTACTATCATAGGTTTATACCTAACTATTCAGACGTCACCAGCCCACTGACTGATCTCACTAAAACGGGGGCACCAGATCCGGTCCAGTGGACGAAGCAATGCCAGCGGGCTTTCTCTGAGGTAAAGGCTGCACTGTGCGGGGGGCCACTGTTACACTCCCCTGACTTTTCTCTCCCTTTTATGTTACAGACGGATGCGTTGAACAGAGGGCTGGGGGCCGTGTTGTCCCAGGAGGTGGAGGGGGAGGACCGTCCAGTGCTGTACATCAGCAGAAAGCTGTCAGTACGCGAGGGGCGCTACAGCACGATCGAAAAGGAGTGCCTCACGATCAAGTGGGCAGTCCTCGCCCTCCGCTACTACCTGCTGGGACGGCCTTTCACCCTCTGTTTGGACCACACGCCCCTCCAGTGGCTCCACCGCATGAAGGATGCCAACGCGCGGATCACCCATTGGTATCTGGCACTCCAACCCTTTAACTTCAAGGTGATCCACAGGCCAGGGGCACAGATGGCTGTGGCGGACTTTCTCTCCCGTCAATGGGGAGGGAGTCGGCTGCAGGCCGGACAGCTGCCTGGCCTGAGTCGGGCGGTGGGGGTATGTGGCAGCGGGGGTGTGGTCACACGCCGGTCTGTGACAGGAGGGCGGAGTCAGGGAAGGTAAGTGGCAGAATCACTACACCTGATGTCAATTAACCTGTGTTTGTGTGTCTTCCCAGTGACCACGCCCTATATAAAGAGAGAGAGAGCAGAGGAAATGGACTCTCTCCTGAACGAGACGCCTTGTGTGTGTGTATGACTGGGAGATTTATTTTTGTGTCTGAAAAGAACAAATAAACGATAAGTTATGGAACTTTATTCTGGCCTGCCATCTTTCTGTGCTCCTCCCCTTCCTACAAAATGTCACAATGACATATCAAATGTTTTTTTTTTTGCTCCTCCTACTCAAGCGAGTAGGACGCTTCTTTGCTTTGCTCCTGCTTTCTTGATCTTTATTTCTATACTTTACTTTCTCATTTAATTTCCACTATTTTTCATTTTATTTTTCATCTTTATCAGCTTTTAATTTAATTTTAATTTAATTTCCACTATTTTTTCATTTTATTTTTCATTTATAAGATAAGTTAGCTTTTAAAACAAAATGCCAGGGGGCAAAATATCCTACAGAAAATGCATGGAACTAGAACAGAGGATTTCTATCCTGGAATCAAAGATTGATGCTCTGCCAAAGACGGATGAATTAAAAGCGATATCTCAGGAAAGGAGTACAGAAACAGTGGCTGAGAATGCAGAGATTGCACTCCAACAGACCGATGGCATTGCAGATCGAGTGTATGAATTCATCGATCAAGCTGGGCAAAATGTGAGTACAGAAAACTGGCAAATGATGGGTGGCAAGCCCAAAAATAAAAACAGAAGAGTGATTACCTCAACACCAGCTCGTTCTACAAATTACAATAGGATTTACAATCCTATGGAAAATTCACAGCCCATAAGGCTTCAGAACAAATTTGAATGCCTCAGGGATGTGGAAGAGGATTTTTCAAGCGGACAAACACATCGTAAAAAGAGATCGCACCAAGATTGAAGAGCTGTGGGAAGAGGCAAAAAGCAGCTCATTACACCACCTGATCCCACAACCCTTGTTCTTGGTGATTCCACTGTAAAACATTTAAAAGGTCATGGGATGATTATTTGCTGCCTTCCAAATGCATCCATCTCTGACACCAAAGACAGCATTTTGAAACTCATGTCCCAGCATAAAACTATCAAACGTATTGTTGTGCATGTGGGAGCAAATGATGTTTTCAGAGAACAGCTGTTTGTCCAAGATGATTTCAGAAAACTTTTTTCTGATCTCTATAAGACTGGAATACAATCTTTTATTAGTGGCCCACTCCCAGCAAGAGGAAGTTTTGCATTTTCTCGACTCTTCAGTCTTAACACCTGGCTTGGAAAAACTTGTTTTTCCATTTGGTATGAACTTCATAGACAATTTTAACCTTTTCTGGAATCGCAGAGAATTCTTCAAGCCAAATAGCACTGAACTCAGCTGGATTGGAGCCAAGGTCTTAGTAGACCATTACAGACTTGCAATCTTTTCTCAGCCAGCATTGAGGAAAACAGTTGATAAGATGTCGCAGACTGACATAGTTACAAAAAACAATACTTCTGCAAAGACAAAACAATCATCTTTGCAAGTTGTCATCAAGGACACACAGACATCTGATCTGCCAGACTGCCAAGATTCAAAGACAGACTGCCAAAAATCAGAGACAAACTGCCATACAAAGAACTCACCAATTTCTCACTCTTCTGACTTCACTACGCCATCTCCATCTTCCACACACATGGATTTCCCAAATAGTATGCAGAGATTGCTCCCAATGGCTACACTCTATTTTTCCAGCCCAAATCTTTCGCGACAAGCAGTGTACCCAGTTCATCAAAACTGTGTTCGCCCAGGACTTTCAGCTGGCTCACCATATTCAAAGTCTCTTTTCAATGTAAACAATCCTCACTTGGTGATTTTACATCCTTTGAACACTTATGTGCACTTGTTACATGCTCTCCTAACATATTATTATTAACTATTTACAGGCCTCCGAGACATTCAGCCAAAGTCTTTCTTGAAGAGTTTGGTGAACTGTTATCAGTCATTTGCTTAGAGTTTGATTGTCTTATTATATCTGGGGATTTTAACTTGCATGTAGATAATCCTGAAAACACTTATGCCAAAGAACTACTTGCACTTATTGACAACTTCAACCTAGTACAACATGTACAGGGGCCGACCCACTCTCGTGGTCATACCCTTGACCTTGTTATCGCAAAGGGTCTTACTGTTTCTACTACTGTTGTTGACCTGGCCTTATCTGATCATTTCTGTGTTTTCTCTGATGTTTCTATGTCTCCTCACATTCAGAACAGCTCAACGACTATGGGTAGGCGAGTCATAAAAGACAACACATGTGTTCTCTTTGAGCAAGCTCTCTCTCAGAACTCAACCAAAATGTCAGACTCTGTAGATGATTTACTGGAAATTTTTAATTTAAATATGACCCAAATTATGGATGATATTGCTCCATTCAAAATCAAAAGAGTCAATGATAAGCAGAAAGCACCATGGAAGCAGTACCCGGCTGTTAAACTGCTAAAGAGAGAATGTAGAAAAACTGAAAGAAAATGGCGCAAAACTAAACTTCACATCCATTATCCAATCCATAAAGAGATGCTTTGTAATTATAATTATGAAATTTGTAAAGCAAGACTGTCTTTCTTTTCCAATATCATAAACAGGAATATGAACAATGCCCATGTGCTATTTTCAACAGTAGAGAAGCTAACTAATCCCCCACCACAATTAGCACCTGAACTTCTCTCAGTTAATAAATGCAATGAGTTTGCATCCTTCTTCAAAGGTAAAATTGATAAAATACGGCAGAATATTGCTCATAATATATCTCAGTTGTAAAAAACTGAAAAACTGCAATCACCAATGACACAGATAGATAACTTCAACATAATGTCAGAATTTTGTTTAATTGATTATGAGACTCTTGAAAAAACTGTACAAAATCTCAGTTCCTCAACATCTGAACTGGACATTCTGCCCACCAACTTTTTTAAGTCTGTTCTTCATCTTATAATTACAGATGTGCTTCAAATTATAAATACATCCCTAGAGACTGGCGTTGTTCCTGTGTCCCTGAAAAAAGCCATTGTAAAGCCCCTACTTAAAAAAAAAATCTGGATCCTTCAGTATTAAATAACTACAGGCCAATATCAAATTTACCATTCATCGGGAAAATCCTTGAAAAAATTGTCTTCAATCAATTAACTGCCTTCTTGATATCAAACAGCCGTTTTGATAATTTTCAGTCAGGTTTTTGTGCCAATCATAGCACTGAAACAGCGCTGATTAAAGTTATAAATGACATACGTCTTAATACTGATGCAGGCAAAACATCGGTCCTGGTATTACTGGACCTCAGTGCAGCTTTTGATACTGTTGATCACAACATACTGCTATATCGACTTGAACACTGGGTTGGATTGACTGGTAAAGTTATCAATTGGTTAAATTCATACTTAAAAGATAGAAGCTTTTTTGTTACCATGGGAAATTGTTCCTCAACGTTAATGTCCTTGACCTGTGGTGTCCCCCAGGGGTCGATTCTTGGACCATTACTTTTCAACCTTTATATGCTCCCACTTGGGCAAATTATCAATAACAATTCAATTTTGTATCACTGCTATGCAGATGATACCCAAATTTATCTTGCTCTATCACCTAATGATTATGCCCCCCTTGAATGTCTCTACCAGTGTATCGATCAAATCAACAACTGGATGTCACAAAATTTTCTTCAGCTGAACACAGATAAAACAGAAGTAATTCTATTTGGAAAAAAAGATGAAAGACTCAGGATTACCACTATTCTTGACACAAAGGGGATTAAAACAAAAGAAATGGTTAAAAATCTTGGTGTTTTCATTGACAGCGAGCTAAACTTTGACAGTCACATGAAAGCAATCACTAAAACGGCATTCTATCACCTAAAAAACATTTCCAAACTAAGAGGACTTATGTCAAAACATGATCTGGAAAAACTGATACATGCCTTCATCTCTAGTAGGGTTGATTACTGCAATGGCCTTTTCACAGGCCTGCCAAAAAAGACCATCAAACGACTTCAGCTGGTTCAAAATGCAGCGGCGAGGGTTCTCACACGAACAAAAAGAACAGAGCACATTACCCCAATTCTAAGGTCCCTTCACTGGCTTCCAGTAAGCTACAGAATTGACTTTAAAGCATTGCTGCTGGTGTACAAATCTCTAAATGGTACAGGGCCCAATTCCCTCTCTGATATGTTGCAGCGGCCTAACCCAATCAGATCTACCAGATCGCAGCAGAAAAATTTACTGTTAAAACCTGTTGTTAAAACAAAGTGTGGTGAAGCAGCTTTTAGCTACTATGCAGTGCAGCTATGGAACCAACTGCCAGAGGACATTAAAAATGCTCCTGCTGTTGGCAGCTTCAAATCTAGACTAAAGACCAAGCTGTTTTCAGATGCTTTCTGTTAAATAATTAATATTGTCTTCTTTACATGTTTTATAATCTGTACTTTTACAGTCTCTGCATGTTTCAAATTTTACTTAACTTTTATTCGATTTTATTCTGCTGTTTTTTTTCTCCCCCATTTGAACTTCTACTTCATTTTATTATTTTATTTCTACTATTGTTTAATTCTTATTATATTTTTTCCCATTTTGTGATGGCCACCAAGGTTTTTTCTGTTTATTAGCTGTTTTTTCCTTTTACTCCCTAGACTAGGTGCGGGTGGAGTGTTTATGAGCAGCAATTGCGGTCACCTGTCCAGAGGCGGAGCTTGGCCCTTTATTAGGAGCTGCCTCCCAGACATCGCGACCCACTTTTCTTTCACATCCAGCATGCATACACTACTGACTGTCGACTTATCTCCTATCTTCCTTTATTTTGGTTGCTTACAATTGAGAGACTTTTGAGACTTAAGAAAAATAAATTCGCTTTTGGCATTGCACGTATCTCGCTCGCCTCGCCTCCCTTCTTATTTATTGTATTGGCTCCCCTAGGCCTTTACAATATGGGGGCTCGTCCTTTTTCCCTTGTTGGGTAGTTTTGTTTTCTCCTCTCGCTTCTCCGATTAGGCTTTGCCGCATGAGTATCATCTTTTTGAGTTTGCGCCTTGTCTTTTTGCAGCGTCTGTTTTGACCCGCTGCGCTTCTCTTTTTGTGGGGGGTGTGCGCTGTGCGTTTGTATGTGCATTTGCATTTTTGTAATTGACTTCGGTGCATATTTGACTTTTTGTAGAAGTTAAGCATTAATTGCGCTCAGAATTGTTTATTGGAGATTATTGTGCAGCCGTCGTTTCTCTATTGATACGTTTTCCCTGGTCCAAATTGTTTTTTGGTGTTCGTAAGTGGTTATTTAATTAGTCTCAATTGGTACCAGCTGCCGACCTTATGTAGCTTTGTCTGGTTCCTTCCCTGTTAGGTATAGGGTGTGTCCTCGTGTGCACCATTTTTTTATTTTAGTTTGTTATTTTTGGGTGTCGGCGGTGAAGGTGGGTAGAGCGGTTGTCTCGGGTGCACGTCCGGGGCTTTGGGGCATCTCGGGCCCACTGGTTTAATGTGCTTAAAATCCCCCCATCGGTAACTGTCAGAAGATCTAGGGTCTACTTAGTTTAGTTTATCTAGTATAATAGATGGGTTGTGGACCAGCAAGCTCTGGTTTGGCTGTACCAATGTTTGATCTCGCAATATTGAACTTTAGTTAATGAAGATTTGTTAATGAACACCTGTTGGACTTGTGGAGTGAAATTTGTTTTTTCATAATTGTAAGCCGCTGCGATAAATAGCCACACAATTGTAAAATGTCGGCTATTGATTTTTTGTGGACGCTCCTTCGAGCGATGCATTAAATTCGTTGACCAAAGATCAGCTGCTTGTAATTGCTGAGCACTACGAGGTCGCCCTAACTAGCACTGAAAAGCGCTCTAAAGAGCTTATGCAATCAGTAATTAAGGATGCGCTGATTGATGCCCAGGTGCTGCCTGACGAGGGAGCCTCCGCGGCCCCTCCTCCGGCAGCCAGCACCATGTCTTATGAACAGCAGAAGGAGCTTCTGCTTCTCAAATTAGAAAATAGTAAAAGTGAGCAACAAAAACAGCGCCTGGAACTAGAATTAGGAAGGACAAAAATAGATGTTGAGCGCCAACGTTTAGAGCTTCTTAAAGAGGGCAAGCATTATATGGGTGAGTTTGATGTTGTGCGTAATCTCAAACTTGTCCCTAAATTTGAGGAGGACAAGGTGGAGACGTTTTTTGCCTTATTTGAGCGAGTGGCAGATGCATATCGATGGCCTGATGTAGAGCGCACCTTGCTACTGCAATGTACATTGACTGGGCGCGCACAGCAGGCCTATTCTGCCCTTGGTTATGAGGATAGTAAAATTTACAAGTGCGTTAAGGATGCAGTTCTGAAAGCATACGAATTGGTGCTGGAGGCGTATCGCCAAAAGTTTAGGGCTATGCGTAAACGCCAAAACCAGACCTACACTGACTTTGCGCATGACCTCGCAGTTCAGTTCAATCGCTGGTGTTCCGCATCAGGAGTTGAAAACCAGGAAGAATTGGCCAATTTAATACTGGTGGAACAACTAAAAAATACCCTCCCAGATGCAATGGCAATTTACCTTAGCGAACGCGACGCCATCTCTCTGACTGCTGCTGCCACTTTAGCGGATGATTATTCCTTAATCCATAAAAGCAGGTTTTCTGGTCCGCCATCCCGTGATATGCGTTGGTCTCGTAATATTCCAACACTCCGTAACCCACGTATGCAGGTGTCTTTAAACAAGAGTGATCCTCGCTCTCGTAGCCAATCAGGTTCTGACACTATCTGCAATTATTGTTTAGGGAAAGGCCACTGGAAATTGGAATGTCCTGTGCTGCGTGGTAAAGACAGCTTTAAGTCCGCTGTTAAGCACAATGCCTTGGCTGTGCCAACATCACATGTTGCCCATGTAAATGATTATTTTTCACCTTTTGTTTTTGATGGCCTTGTTTCACTTAGTCCTGGTGGGAAAAAAGTCCCGGTTAAAATCCTTAGGGATACTGGCTCAGTCAAGTCTTTCATTTTACGATCTGCTTTACCCTTCTCTGCTTTCTCCGACACAGGTCGATTTGGTTATGTTCGCGGAATAAATTTAAATGTCTTGAATGTGCCCCTTCACCGGGTGTACTTGGATTCAGCTTTGGTAAAGGGGAAAGTTGCCCTTGCGGTACGCCCTGCGCTGCCGATACGTGGCGTTGCAGTAATTCTGGGCAATGCTTTGGTTGGGTCTCGAGTTTGGGTAAATGACGCCGTTTGTGGTGAGGATGTCAAAAATGATGAAATTGGACCGGTAGCTGTGACGACGCGTGCGTCGAGTAAAATGGCACCTGCGCCTACGCAAACTAATGTGCATTCTCTATCTGGTTTGCCTAACTCTGTTTCCCAACAACAGGTAATTGATGCCCAGCAGTCCAATGCTTCGTTGAAGGCGCTGTTTCTTAAGACACACAGTGGCAGTGATTACATGGTTCCGGGGTATGTAATTCATAATGGGGTTTTGATGTGCAAACGTCCTCCTAGTGGCCCTGCTGATGACCACCTGTGGCAGGTAGTAGTACCGACATCCTTGCGCAATTTAGTAATGAACACTGCCCATGAAGATGCCGGTCACATGGGTGTCCGGAAGACCTATGATCGCGTTATCCACCACTGCTATTGGCTGCGCCTTAAACGAGACATTGCGACCCATGTCAGGACCTGTCAAATTTGTCAGCGGACAGGCAAGCCCAATCAAATGCCGAAGCCTGTGCCTCTGCACCCAATCTCTCCCGTGTCTAAACCATTTGAACATCTTGTGATTGATTGTGTTGGGCCACTGCCTCGTTCAAAGAGTGGATGCAGTTATCTACTCACAGTAATGTGCCAGACTACCCGTTACCCTGCGGCGTACCCACTCCGTTCCATCACTGCCAGGCCCGTTGTAAAAGCGTTAACTGAATTTATCTCCACATTTGGCATCCCGAAAACCATACAATCTGATCGTGGTACAAACTTTACATCTAAGACCTTTGCTCAGGTGTTACATCTTCTGAACATTCAGCATAGTAAAGCGTCAGTGTATCACCCCCAGAGTCAAGGAGTATTAGAAAGGTTTCATCAAACGCTAAAGTCAATGTTGAGGGCATACTGTGTGGAGTTGGGTAGTAGCTGGGACGAGGGCCTTCCCTGGTTGCTGTTGGTGGCCAGGGAAGTAACCCAAGAAAGCACTGGGTTCAGTCCAAACGCACTTGTTTTTGGCCATTCTGTACATGGCCCAGTGGCAACTCTTGTGGGTAACTGTGATCTGCTGTGCGAGCCCCCACAGTCCTTAACGGACTATGTAAATGGGTTTCGCCGTCGGCTGTATTTAGCAGGGAAATTGGCCAGAGAAAAACTTCAGACTGCACAGGTTAAAATGAAAAAAACATATGATAAGAAAACTGTCCGTCGTGTGTTCAATGTGGGGGATGAGGTAATGATGCTTTTGCCTGTCATCCACTCTCCTTTCCAGGCAAAATTTGCTGGTCCGTATAAAGTAATTCGTGTAGCGCACAATGACAACTATGTTATTGCAACGCCCGACAAGAAGAAATTGACCCAGTTGTGTCACGCAAACCTGCTTAAACCGTACTTTGATAAGGCAAAGGTGATTGGTCCGGCTGCTGCTGTTAGTTTACATCTTAGTTCGTCAGTGGCAGGGATGAGTGGGGATAGCACTGTAACTCATTCGTCTACTTTGCCAGCGGTGGCAGCGCTGGAGGATGTAGAAGTCCACGCACCTGACAATGCAGTTTTATTGGGTCGTCTAAAGAATTCAGAGTCGTTGGCTAATCTATCAGTGCTGTTTAAACATCTCACCTCACAGCAGGCGTTTGAGTTGGAGGCACTTATTAAAGAGTTCCCTTCGCTTTTCTCTGACACACCAACCCAGACAACACTCATCAGTCATGACATTGACGTTGGACAGTCTGCCCCGATCAGACAACGTTTTTATAGGGTCTCGGGGGAAAGACAAAAAATCCTGGAAGGTGAAGTAAAATATTTGTTGCAACATGGTCTAGCTGAGCAGTCATTTTCCAGTTGGGCGTCCCCCTGCATCTTAGTTAACAAGCCAGATGGCACGTACCGATTTTGTATGGATTACCGTAAATTGAATAGCGTGACCAAACCCGACTCCTTTCCTTTACCGCGTGTTGAGGACTGTGTTGATCAAGTGGGTTCTGCCAAGTTCATCAGCAAGTTTGACTTGCTGAAGGGATATTGGCAGATCCCCTTGACAGATCGAGCGCGTGAGGTGTCTGCCTTTATTACACCAAGCGGTCTGTATGCGTACAACGTAATGAGTTTTGGGTTGCGTAACGCGCCCGCAACCTTTCAAAGGTTAATGAACCAGGTTGTGGCACACTTAGATGGTGTTGCCATCTTTTTGGATGACGTTGTTTTGTACAGTGATACTTGGGTATCACATCTCCAAGGCATCCGTCAGTTATTCATACGTTTGGCCCAGGCAAACCTTACCATCAACCTCGCTAAATGCGAGTTTGCGAAGGCGACAGTGACCTATCTTGGAAAAGTCGTGGGACAGGGTTTTGTGCGACCCATCTGCGCCAAAGTCGCTGCCATTGATTTGTTTCCCGAACCAGTCAACAAAAAAGAATTAATGCGGTTTCTTGGAATGATTGGGTACTATAGGGGGTTTTGCAAAAATTTCTCCTCGACAGTAGTACCGCTCACAGACCTGCTCAAGAAGAGCAAGCAATTTGATTGGACCCCCACTTGTCAAACAGCTTTTCAATCTGTTAAGCACCTCCTTACCTCTGCTCCTCTCCTTGCTGCGCCCCAGATGAACAAGCCGTTCAAATTGCAAGTAGATGCCAGCAAAGTGGGAGCAGGGGCTGTCCTGTTACAGGACGATAGCAATGGGTTTGAACGTCCAGTATGTTATTTTTCTCGTAAGTTCAACACTTATCAGTTGAACTATTCAACTATTGAAAAAGAGGCCCTTGCACTCATTTGGGCATTGCAATACTTTGAGGTGTATGTTGGGGACAGTGTTTGCCCAATAACGGTCTACTGTGACCATAATCCGTTGACCTTCCTTCACTCCCTGCAGAACCCCAACCAAAGGCTAATGCATTGGTGTATCTTTTTACAACTGTACCACCTTGATATTAAGCACATCAGGGGAAAGGACAATGTGGTGGCGGATGCGCTTTCACGCGCTCCTACCCCTTAGGCTTAATTCTCATCTTGTCTTCCAATTTCAGGTACCGGGATGCGGAGGACAAATTTGGTTGTTCCAGCGGGTTGGCTTCTGCGTATGGTGGGGTCTGGTTGTATGTTTGAGGAAAGGGGATTGGTCTAGGTTATAGTGTTTTGAATATAACTTCTTATTTATGACTGACTTAGTGTTTGGAATGTTGTTATTTGTATATTATGTGGAGACCTTTTCGTATTTGTTCTATTGGAGATGCATGCATAGATTGACTATGCTTTTGTGTATATTGTGTATATTGTGTAGGCCTACATATTTTTGGATTGTATGCATAGTAATGAGTATCAGTGACGTCACGTGTGTTGGGTGTTTGTAAATGGGATATTGATTCACTTTGTAATGTTTAATGTGCTCCCTAAAACCTGGAGGTTTTATTTTAAGGGGGGAGGTGTGACGGCCACCAGGGTTTTTTCTGTTTATTAGCTGTTTTTTCCTTTTACTCCCTAGACTAGGTGCGGGTGGAGTGTTTATGAGCAGCAATTGCGGTCACCTGTCCAGAGGCGGAGCTTGGCCCTTTATTAGGAGCTGCCTCCCAGACATCGCGACCCACTTTTCTTTCACATCCAGCATGCATACACTACTGACTGTCGACTTATCTCCTATCTTCCTTTATTTTGGTTGCTTACAATTGAGAGACTTTTGAGACTTAAGAAAAATAAATTCGCTTTTGGCATTGCACGTATCTCGCTCGCCTCGCCTCCCTTCTTATTTATTATATTGGCTCCCCTAGGCCTTTACACATTTATTTTATGTAATTTTATTCTCTATTGTTTACTGTTTTGCTTTTACTTCTGTAAAGCACATTGAACTGCCACTGTGTATGAAATGTGCTATAGAAATAAACTTGCCTTGCCTTGCCTTAAACTGAGAAAATGTATCATTTAAAGAGAAAAATTAGGCGATTTTAAATTTCATGATAACAACACATCTCAAAAAAGTTGGGACAAGGCCATGTTTCCCACTGTGAGACATCCCCTTTTCTCTTTACAACAGTCTGTAAACATCTGGGGACTGAGGAGACAAGTTGCTCAAGTTTAGGGATAGGAATGTTAACCCATTCTTGTCTAATGTAGGATTCTAGTTGCTCAACTGTCTTAGGTCTTTTTTGTCGTATCTTCCGTTTTATGATGCACCAAATGTTTTCTATGGGTGAAAGATCTGGACTGCAGGCTGGCCAGTTCAGTACCCGGACCCTTCTTCTACGCAGCCATGATGCTGTAATTGATGCAGTATGTGGTTTGGCATTGTCATGTTGGAAAATGCAAAGTCTTCCCTGAAAGGGACGTCGTCTGGATGGGAGCATATGTTGCTCTAGAACCTGGATATACCTTTCAGCATTGATGGTGTCTTTCCAGATGTGTAAGCTGCCCATGCCACACGCACTAATGCAACCCCATACCATCAGAGATGCAGGCTTCTGAACTGAGCGCTGATAACAACTTGGGTCGTCCTTCTCCTCTTTAGTCCGAATGACACGGCATCCCTGATTTCCATAAAGAACTTCACATTTTGATTTGTCTGACCACAGAACAGTTTTCCACTTTGCCACAGTCCATTTTAAATGAGCCTTGGCCCAGAGAAGACGTCTGCGCTTCTGGATCATGTTTAGATACGGCTTCTTCTTTGAACTATAGAGTTTTAGCTGGCAACGGCGGATGGCACGGTGAATTGTGTTCACAGATAATGTTCTCTGGAAATATTCCTGAGCCCATTTTGTGATTTCCAATACAGAAGCATGCCTGTATGTGATGCAGTGCCGTCTAAGGGCCCGAAGATCACGGGCACCCAGTATGGTTTTCCAGCCTTGACCCTTACGCACAGAGATTCTTCCAGATTCTCTGAATCTTTTGATGATATTATGCACTGTAGATGATGATATGTTCAAACTCTTTGCAATTTTACACTGTCGAACTCCTTTCTGATATTGCTCCACTATTTGTCGGTGCAGAATTAGGGGGATTGGTGATCCTCTTCCCATCTTTACTTCTGAGAGCCGCTGCCACTCCAAGATGCTCTTTTTATACCCAGTCATGTTAATGACCTATTGCCAATTGACCTAATGAGTTGCAATTTGGTCCTCCAGCTGTTCCTTTTTTGTACCTTTAACTTTTCCGGCCTCTTATTGCTCCTGTCCCAACTTTTTTGAGATGTGTTGCTGTCATGAAATTTCAAATGAGCCAATATTTGGCATGAAATTTCAAAATGTCTCACTTTCGACATTTGATATGTTGTCTATGTTATATTGTGAATACAATATCAGTTTTTGAGATTTGTAAATTATTGCATTCTGTTTTTATTTACAATTTGTACTTTGTCCCAACTTTTTTGGAATCGGGGTTGTATTATTATTATTATTATTATTATTATTGGCGGCACGGTGGTGTAGTGGTTAGCGCTGTCGCCTCACAGCAAGAAGGTCCTGGGTTCGAGCCCCATGGCCGGCGAGGGCCTTTCTGTGCGGAGTTTGCATGTTCTCCCCGTGTCCGCGTGGGTTTCCTCCGGGTGCTCCGGTTTCCCCCACAGTCCAAAGACATGCAGGTTAGGTTAACTGGTGACTCTAAATTGAGCGTAGGTGTGAATGTGAGTGTGAATGGTTGTCTGTGTCTATGTGTCAGCCCTGTGATGACCTGGCGACTTGTCCAGGGTGTACCCCGCCTTTCGCCCGTAGTCAGCTGGGATAGGCTCCAGCTTGCCTGCGACCCTGTAGAAGGATAAAGCGGCTAGAGATAATGAGATGAGATTATTATTATTATTGTGGCACGGGAGCCTGTTATTGGTGGACAGCTGACAAAGGGTGTCTCCCGTTGGTTGTAAATTGTGGCATAAAAATCGTAAACACATACGGAACCTGCTGATTGGCTGTTCATATATCGAAGCCAAGCAGAGATGTCTGGCATCTGTTGCTGTTGTCCAAAGAAAACTACAGCTTAAAAAAAAGTTCTACTACTGGATTACTTGGACAATCTTAGTCAGAAAGAAGCGAAGGATAGATATACACAGAAATTAGAGTTTATTAGCGGTTCTGATCTGGACAAAATTCCTTGAAACAACTGGAGTGACAGTGCAGATTAGCATTAGCTACACATTGGAATACATTCTTTTTCCCAAAGAGTCCCGACACAGAAGAACAGCTTTAAAAAACTACAGAAGCAAGAAAACCTTCTTTGTGTAAAGACTCCCCCCCCAACATCAGCTTTTGGGAACAGAATGTTGCTAAAGCCAAAGCATTTACTCTCAAAGGGCTTTGACTTGAACTGTTGGCTAGATGGTATTCCGGCCCCTCGATGTCTCATCAACCCCAAGGACATGTAGTTACAGAGCTGTCTGCACTCTATAATTTATACAGTGATGCTTATTATTGTTAAAATAATTTATTTTTTTCGTGGTCCAAATCCTGCGCTCTGTTTGGCTGGCGAGTGGGTCCGTATCCTACAGTACAGACCCCAGTTATGGACCCCGGTTACAGACGTTTGGTGACTCGCTCGTTCACAACAACAACAAACATAGTAGCATTTTTTGTCAACGTTTATCTTTTTTTATAAGATTTATTTATAAAATTATCAAAAATCTTATAAATTTTTGCCAGCATTTCTCAGGAGAATAGCATTAATTTTACAGCATGGATAGCGATAACGACAGTGTTCACAGCGAAAGCGAGTTTTACTCCCCTGAGGAAGAAGAAATAAAAGAAAACATTTCAGGAGAAAGCTAAAAACCTCTAACTGTTGCTAACGCCAAGCAAAAACATGGCTGAATCCTGAATGACTCCTATCTGTATAAATAGGGGACAACATAGGCAGCAAAATGTAGTTTTTTTCCTGCCATGGAAGTGCACTTGTATACTGAGGAGGAAGCCATTTGCATTACAGCCATGAATGAGGATTCAAAATGGCGGCTCGGCTTGGTTTTCCCTTTCGGGCGCTCTCGTTTTCTGTTAGAATTTGGTAAAGAAAAAATAAATATATTATTTACCAGCTTAAGGTCGGTCCGTATGGTGAAATACTGTGACCTCGGCCTTGAATACTGACCTCAGCCCAGAGGCCTTGCTCAGTACTTTCAAGACCTCGGTCACGGTATTTCACAATACGGACCTCCCAGCTGGTAAATAACATATATATCTGAAGTGTTATTATTTGTAAAATAACAAAATATCTTGCTCTAGACTTTCAAACAATATTGTAAGATTTCATTTTAATTTTATCTAATAGTGGATGGTACAATAATTACGAACACTCACAGAATCAGCACATTCCACTTGTAGCTATAGTCGTACTGTAACTATAATCATTCTTGTAATAATTTCAAAAAACAGTTAATGTTCAGTTCCCTTTTCATTAATTCTCAATTCAAAGGCACAACTGAGTCACACAGGTTGATCAGTCTGTAACGGAAAATAACAATTTTATCCAAAATAGTTTTTCCTGCCTGAGTCGATTTATTTCCATTTCACATGCGTGCAGCTGTTGTAAAGTTCAGTGTGTGTGTGTAGAACTCTCTTGAACTGTAGGTTCATTTCTGCACTCTGGTGTTAGGACTAGGACTGTTTTGGCCTCTAGAGGCCGCTGTTATTTCCTTTTCATGTCGTGTTTATTTTGGCCTCTAGAGGCCGCCACTGTTCCTGTGTCTTGTGTTTGTGTTAATTGCCTAATTATCTTCACCTGTGTCCTTAATTAGTTTGTCTATTTATACCCCTGAGTTCAGTCCTCTTGTCACGGAGTCTTTGTGCTGTTATGTTTATCTCCAGTTTCCTTTGTACTGTGTTTTTTGATCTTCTTAGCTTTTGAATTTTTGCACTTTGCTTTTCTTTTGGATTATACTCTTTGGTTTTTTTTTGTCTTTTGTTTTGCCCTGTATATAGTGTATATAGTTTAAATAAACCTTTTGATTCTTTTTCTACTTCCGCCTCACGCCTCTGCATTTGAGTCATCCCCCTGGTGGCCTAGTGGGGGTTTGCTGGATTATCACACCAACGAACCAGGTTCGAATCCCAGCAAAACCCTAACAGAAAGACTCCGTCATGACCGACTCAGCAGAGGCTGCTTCAACTGTCTACCCGGCCAACCTTCAGGGAATTATGGCAGCTTTGACACGCTTCGGAGCGACCATGGACGCTCATGGACGTACGCTCACCAGCCAACGTGAGGCCCTCGCTCGCCACGAGGAACTGCTTCAGCAAATTGGGAAAACCCTGGCACAGCTGACATCTCTGCCTGCATCTCCTGCTCCTGATCCAGTTCCTGCTCCTGATCCAGCTCCCACTCCTGCTCCAGTGCCTCCTGCAATGCTGCCTTCTTCACCTCGCGAACCCAGCCTTCCTGCACCACAGAGGTATGACGGCAAGCACAGTGAGTGCCGAGAGTTCCTTACCCAGTGTCAACTCACCTTTGAGCTTCAGCCTACCACCTACACTACGGATCGCCGCAAGATTGCCTTTGTGATCACCTTATTAGCTGGTAAGGCGCGAGCCTGGGCTACTGCTATCTGGCAAAGACAGGGACCTGAGTGCTTTGATTTCCAGCTGTTTTCTGAAGAGATGCTTCGGGTCTTCGATCAGGCAGACATCAGTACCGACGCAGCCCGAAAGCTCATGTCCATCCGGCAAGGAGGAAGCGTCGCAGATTACGCCATCTCGTTCCGAACACTCGCAGCAGTAAGTGGATGGAACGAGACTGCCCTGGTGTCAGCCTTCCACCATGGTCTGTCTGACCCCATCAAGGACGGTCTGGCCTCTATTGGATGCCCAAGTGACCTCGAAACCCTCATCTCACATGCTATTCGTCTGGACAACAGGATGAGAGAACGCCACCAAGCCTTGAGCCCCCCCAGCCTCCCTACCTCTACCTGGAGACCGTCTACCTCCTTCAATGACTGTCCAGAACCCATGCAAGTGGGTCGTACTCGCCTCTCCGCATCTGAGAGGGAGCGCAGAAGGAGGGACAAGTGCTGCATCTACTGTGGCAAGCCTGGTCACTTCCGAGCATCATGTCCCGAACTCTTGGGAAAAGGACCGCCCCGTCCAGCCGAGGGAGGGTTGTGACGGGGCCTACCCTCTCTCCCGGACTCCCTGGCCAAGGAATCTACATCCCGGTCTCCATCTCCTGGGGTGAGTCTGTCCACTCTTGTCAAGCTTTGATAGACTCAGGGGCGGCTGGGAACTTTATGGATATTCACTTCGCCCAAAGCATCAATATTCCGACTGCACCTCTTGAAGTCCCACTGTCTGTGTCTGCCCTCGATGGCCAAGCGTTAGGTGATGGAAGAGTCACCCAAGTTACTTCTCCAGTTTTCCTCCAGTCTCAAGGTCACAAGGAAGAAATATCCCTGCACCTGATTCCTTCACCTGAGTTCCCAGTTATTCTAGGCCTTCCTTGGCTTACTCGCCACAACCCTCGCATAGACTGGGTAACAAGCCAGGTTGTGGAATGGGGCCCTGCATGCCATGCCTCTTGTCTGCTCTCTAGCTCTCCTGTGTCTCCTGCCGAGCCCCCTGATCTCACCGAGTTATCTCAAGTTCCCACAGAGTACTGGGATCTCAAGGAGGTATTCAGCAAGAGCAGGGCCGCCGTTCTTCCTCCGCACCGGGCCTACGACTGTGCCATCGACTTGCTCCCTGGGACTACCCCTCCTCGTGGCAGACTGTTTTCACTCTCTCAGCCAGAACGCAAGGCCATGGAGGAATACCTCAAAGATGCCCTGGTCTCTGGGTTTATTCGACCCTCCACTTCACCTGCTGGAGCCGGCTTCTTCTTTGTCGGCAAGAAGGATGGGGGGCTCCGACCATGTATTGATTACAGGGGCCTGAATAAGATCACTGTGCGCAACCGATATCCCCTGTCCGCTGGGGTATTGAGGAGGCTGTCCGACGAGCCCAACGCCAGGACCCCGGTCCTGGGACGGGGCCACCAGGCCTCTTGTACGTCCCACATCAAGCCCGGGCCAAGGTTCTCCAGTAGGGTCACTCTTCCCCTCTCACCGCCCACCCGGGAGCTCGGAGGACCCTGGACTTCCTGAAAAGACGCTTCTGGTGGCCTAACATGGAGAAGGAAGTAAGGTCATTTGTCCTGTCCTGTGAGGTTTGCACCAGAACCAAGAACCCACGACAGCGTCCCCAGGGTCTCCTGCATCCTCTGACCATTCCCCGGCGTCCCTGGTCCCACGTGGCAGTCGACTTTATCACGGGTCTCCCTGAGTCACAAGGTAACACGGTCATTTTGGTCTTAGTTGACAGATTCTCCAAGGCCTGCCGCTTCATACCACTGTGCAAACTCCCCTCTGCTCTTGAAACTGCGAAACTTTTGTTTAATCATGTCTTCCGAGTCTTTGGTCTTCCACAGGACATCGTCTCAGACCGAGGGCCCCAGTTCTCCTCCCGAGTGTGGCACGGGTTCTGCAAGGTCATCGGAGCCACTGCCAGCCTCTCCTCTGGGTTTCACCCACAGTCCAATGGTCAGACGGAGAGGCTCAACCAGGACCTGGAAACCACCCTGCGAGGCCTGGCTATGGATAACCCGACATCGTGGAGCACCTGGCTGCCATGGGCGGAGTACGCCCACAACACCCTGCAGTCATCGGCCACCAAGCTGTCGCCATTCCAGTGCCAATTCGGGTTCCAGCCACCTCTGTTCCCGGACCAGGAGGAGGACGCGGGGGTGCCCTCGGTCAACCAATATGTGAGACGGTGTCGCAAGACCTGGAGCAAGGTCAGGAAGACCCTCATACAGACCTCCAGAACCAACCAGACTCAGGCCAACCGCCATAGAAGACCTGCACACGCTTTCCGCCCTGGGCAGCGTGTTTGGCTGTCCACTAAGGACCTTCCACTGCGGGTGGAGAACCGCAAGCTTGCTCCTCGCTACATTGGCCCCTTCAAGGTGGTGCGCAGGGTGAACCCTGTCTCCTACCGGCTCCAGTTGCCCCGGACTCTGAGGATCAACCCCACTTTCCATGTTTCCCTGTTACGGCCCGTACTGACGTCTACGTATGCCCCTGCCCCTAGGAACCCCCCACCCCCCCGCATCTTCCAGGGGCAGACTGTGTTCACTGTGAATCGCCTGCTTGACTCCCGCCGGGTCCGCGGCGGGTTGCAATATCTGGTGGACTGGGAGGGCTATGGTCCTGAGGAGCGCTGCTGGGTTCCTGCTCGGGATGTCCTTGATAAAGAACTATGTCGGGACTTCCATTCGGCCCATCCGGATCGCCCTGGGAACGTCAGGAGACGCTCCTAGAGGGGGGGGTCCTGTTAGGACTAGGACTGTTTTGGCCTCTAGAGGCCGCTGTTATTTCCTTTTCATGTCGTGTTTATTTTGGCCTCTAGAGGCCGCCACTGTTCCTGTGTCTTGTGTTTGTGTTAATTGCCTAATTATCTTCACCTGTGTCCTTAATTAGTTTGTCTATTTATACCCCTGAGTTCAGTCCTCTTGTCACGGAGTCTTTGTGCTGTTATGTTTATCTCCAGTTTCCTTTGTACTGTGTTTTTTGATCTTCTTAGCTTTTGAATTTTTGCACTTTGCTTTTCTTTTGGATTATACTCTTTGGTTTTTTTTTGTCTTTTGTTTTGCCCTGTATATAGTGTATATAGTTTAAATAAACCTTTTGATTCTTTTTCTACTTCCGCCTCACGCCTCTGCATTTGAGTCATCCCCCTGGTGGCCTAGTGGGGGTTTGCTGGATTATCACACCAACGAACCAGGTTCGAATCCCAGCAAAACCCTAACATCTGGTTCCACGATGACATTTCGCACAGGACTGCAGGGTTCCTCTGATAACAGAAACAAAGCTCCAGCATTATTATTATTATTATACTCATTCAAAACTCTCCACAGCTTAATATACCCTAAATTATTCATTCCTCTGCTACTAGAACCTTTCTTTCTAAATGTGTCTGCATATATTGGTGTTATGGTTTTGTGGATTTATCATAATTATGCTTCTTCACCTATTTAAAAAAAATCAACTGCATTCTGTCCTCTTCAAAATAAAATAAAGCTCTGGGCAAGTGGAATTGTTTTTCGGTCGAGTATGTTTTGGGTGTTGCTCGCCCATTGAGCAAGTAAGGCTGGGAGATTTTTTTCGAGGACTGCCATGTTCAGACTGCCTTGTAGATCCTGAGCATACGTCACACCCAGAATGCTGGAACTCCTCATGGGACACCAGAGGATTCAACATTGACAAACTGATAAAGGAGAAGAAAAACAGAGAGTTTAAAACCAGCCAAAGAGAAGCAGGTGGTTCTTCTGGAAACAAGGACACAGTGTCCTGCACAGAGGTCAAACAGTGCCATCAATCAGAGCACAGTTCAGTTCCACAGAGAGCTCATCAGAGAGAACCACAGCAAGAAGGCAGAAAACTACCATGAAGCTTCGAACAAAACGTGTGAGAGAGAAACTAACAAACAGCAGGAAAAAGTGTCACAACAAGGAAGTAAAATGTAAAATGTGGCAATAAATTAATGCAATAAAGGAAATAAAGAGCGCTAAAAGAGAAGCAAAAGAACCCCAGAGTTCCATAAAGCTCTGAAACATGAAGCTCTGAATAAAGCAACATGAAGAAGCTCAACATCAAGAACTTCAGAGAGAATCACCTCCAGTCTCCTCCACCAGAGGACGCTGTGAGTTTAGAGCAGGATTTGAGCTGCATTCAAACTTTAATCTCCTGCTCGGATTATTTCCTGCACAGTTTTTCTGTTTCCTGTCTTAGATGAAAGTTCTGATGAAGTGGTTTGTTTATCTGTCACTCTGTAACAGAGCCATGTTTCAGAACCTCACCAAGCATTTCACACTCACACACACCACCAGATAACCACACATCTCGACATGACGTCCAGGGGCATGGCCAAGAACTTCTACAGAATTCTGCATTTTCACACACACACACACACACACACACACACACACACACACTATTGTTGGTGTGAACACAGTACCGCAATGTGTTAGGGCCATGTAGGTTAAAAAAAACCCAGAGGTGAGGCACGTCATATGTTGAGAAATAAACCTCAACTCTTCCCAGTTTAAAGTCACACATTAATAAGAAAAAAACTTGGACATTCTCCAATATTATAAAGTCATAAATTTGCAAGAAAAAAAACCTCAGAAATTCTGTGAAATAAAGTCAGAAATTCCAAAATTAAGAGCCACAAATTTATGAGAAAAAAAAACCTCACACGCGTCCCAGCTGCAGTGTATTCTGGGAAATGTAGCTAAACATCTCTGAGCACTTTATTCTTTTATCTTCTGATTGAGGAGAATCTGTGTCAGTACTGCGTGCGTTTTCTCACTGACTGAGATTTAATCTTTATAAAGTGAAGTCTGTTGATTTGTGGATTTTGTTGCCAGTAAAAATCACATGATTACAGAAGATTTCTGATGAGATTTTTAGAATTAGACGCCTTTATTTGACGCCTCTGCATCACTGAGATAAGTACTGTACAGTGGGAAAGCTGAGTCACAGGCGAATATCCCATTTCACTGTGAATGGCCACGCCCAGGGAAGCTGATTCTCATAATATCACAATTTTTAAAATGGATAAAATGTTGACACATCAGGGCACATCAGGACACTATCCATGATCAGCAAATAGAGTTTGTTTTTGGGTTTTGTTTGACTTTAAACTCTGTGAGTGAATTTGGTCTCCAGTGATGAGACAGAGACAGATGTGGATGATGCTGAGCTCATTCCCTGTCGTTAACTCCTAATTTGTGAGTAATGTTGTTCTCCATCAGTACAGTAGGTTCTAAGTGTGGAGGTAAACAGTGCACCTTTCACACAAATCAGAATGAAATCTTTAAAAACATTTTCTGACTTTTTACTCCTGGGGAAATTTTAAATGTTTGAACTTTCACACCCCACCAAATAAACACAGCACCTTATAAAGAATGCGGTGTAGGTGGATTGTGAGTCAGACCGTGGAGATCAGATGGTGAAGTCTGACCTGATAAAGGTCTTGACTCGGATGCTGAGGCACATCATCACTCTGATCACATCACAGACTGAATAAAGCTCTCAGGGAGAACCTGCAGGTCTAAAGAGGAACAGCATCATGGACAAGATCTCATTCTATTCTCTCACACACACACACAACGGAGAATAATTACGAGCACACATTTAAGAGCTGTGTTGATCAGAACTTACTGATGTGTGAAAGTGTTTTACGGCAGATTGTGGAGCTGCACTCACTAATAAATATAAATGGAGTAAAAGTTGAGTGCAGTTACACACCGCGATCAGAGGAACAGTGTGTGTAGTGTTGCAGGATCAGGTGGAGCTTCAGAAGAACGTTACTGGAAGAATGTTATTGTTAAACATCTGGAAATGTTGTGTAACTGTACAAACTTTTCATTTGAGCTCTTTATGTATTTCAGTCATTTAGCACAGAAATATGATTTAAACTAATATTACACTAAACAGATCTGATAAAAGGACAAATTTATTCTGCTAAAGTCGATTAAAGTTTCCAGATGATGCAGCATTACTTCTGTCTTCTGGATTATTACACATGTGGAACACAGATTAATGTTTTATTACAATGTGAAGATAAAGGCTCTGGGCTGCTGATCAGAAAGCCATGGGATTAAACCCCAGCACCATTACACTGTCACTGCTGGGCCTCAAGTAAGACCCTCTCTGCTCCAGGGGGTGCTGTATCATAACCCTGACCCTGAACTCTGACCCCAACAAGCAGGGAGATGTGAAGAAAACAATCTGACTGTGCTGCAAATTGACAGATAAAGACCCCTCCTCCTTCTCCTCCCAAAATAAATCCCAGAATTCATTTCTAATCCCAAGGTAAACACTGTAAAGGTCTCAAACCTTCAGTAAAATCTGTCCTGGTTCTGGGTCATACGGGTCACTAGAACATGACAATCTGCTGAACTGAAGTTACCCAGAGGGGCAGATCGAGTGTAAAGTCAGATTTCAGGAACAACGTGATCTCACACACACACACACACACACACACACACACACACACACACACACACACACACACACACACAGAACAGAAATTAAACTTTAACAGACAAACCACAGCAGAGATCTGCATTAACCTCACATCAGCAAACTACATGCACACACACACACTCACACACACACACACACGCACACACACTCACACACACTTGCACGTGCACACACACACACACACACGCACACACACACTCGCACGCACACACACACTTGCGCTCGCACAATCACGTGCACACACACTCGCGCGCACGCACACACACTCGCACACACACACACGCATGCACGCACACACACACACAGACTCACGCACACACACACATTCACACGCACACATACACACTCGCACGCACACATTCGCACGCACACACACACACACTCGCACGCACACACGCACACATACTCGCACACATACACGTATGCACACACACTCGCACGCACACACACGCGCATGCACACACTCGCATGCACACACTCGCACGCACACACTCGCACGCGCGCGCACACTTGCACGCACACACACACTCGCACATGCACACACTCGCACGCGCACGCACACAAACTCGCACGCATACACTCGCACGTGCACACTCGCAAGCGCACACTCGCACGCGCACACACACTCGCATGCACACACACACACACACACACACGCACTCACACACACTCGTGCACACACGCACACAAACTCACGCACTCACACACACACACACTCGCATGAACACACACACACTCGCACGCACGCATGTACGCGTGCACACGCGCAAACAAACTCACATGCATGCATGCACATGAGCACGCACACGCGCACACACATACTCGTACTCACACACACACACGCACACATGCACACACACTCGCACCCGCACACACACACTCGCACGCACGCACACACACTCGCATGCATGCACACACACTCACACGCACGGACACACACACACTCGCACCCGCACACACACACACACACACACACACACACACACACATTCGCACCTGCACACACACACACTCGCACACACACACGCACGCACACACACACACTCGCACGCACACACACACACTCGCACGCACACACACACACACACACACACACACACACACACTTGCACGGACACCCACACACTCGCACGGACACCCACACATTCGCACGCGCACACACACACTCGCACGCACACTCGCACGCGCACACACACACACTCGCACGCACACACACACACTCGCACGCACACACACACTCACGCACACACACACACACACACTCGCAGGCACACTTGCACACACGCGCACACACTTGCATGCACGCACACACACTCGCACACATGCACACATACTTGCACGCACACACACATATACTTGTGCGCACACACACACATACTCGCACACACTCGCGCACGCACACACACTCGCGCATGCAGACTAGCATGCGCGCACACACTCGCACGTGCACACACACTCGCACGCACGCACGCACACTCACACGCACGCACACTCGCACACGCACGCATGCACGCGCACACACGCACACAAACTCGCACGCGCACGCACACGCACACAAACACACACACTCGCATGCACATGCACTCGCACACACACACTCGCACGCACACACACTCGCACGCACACACACACACTGGCACGCACACGCACACACACTCGCACGTACACACGCACGCACACACGCATGCATGCACACACGCACATACTCGCACGCACGCACACACATACTCACACATATACTCGCACACACACTCGCACATGCACACATGCTTGCAGCGTGGATAGACAAAGGGGGGGGGGGAGATAATCTAGGAGAGTGTTCACCTGTGATTTTCTGGCCTGTCTCTTCTGTTCTGCTGCAGCAGTCCTGCTGGCTGGCTTTATACAGCTTGGCGCCTTTGTGTACAGCAGAGCACTATCTGAGTCGGTCCAGAGCAACTTCCTTCCAAGAGTCAGGGTTGATATCAAAAGCTTTAAGGGATGCTTTTAAGGTATCTTTAAAGCATTTCTTCTGACCTCCTTGTGACCTCTTCCCTTGTGTAGCTCACCATAGAAGAGTCTTTTGGGCAGCTGATGGTCTGACATGCAAGGAATATGGCCAACCCAGCATAGCTGGGACTGCATCAAGATGGTATAGATGCTGGGTAGGGCTGCTCGCATGAGAACCTCAGTGTTGGGAATCCTGTCCTGTCACTTGATGTTCAGCAGCTTTCTGAAGCACGTTGTGTGGAAGTGGTTGAGCTTCTTGGCATGGCGTTGGTACACTGTCCAGGCTTCACAAGCATAAAGCAGTGTAGGGAGTACTACTGCCCTGTAGACCTTCAGCTTAGTCTCTAGGCTAATGCCTCTTCTGTTCCAAACAGTAGTGCGTAGTCTGCCAAAGGTTGCACTGGCTCTTGCAATTCTAAAGTTCACTTCCACAGCAATGGTTACGCTTCATGACAGTGTACTACCTAGATAGGTGAACCGGTCAACTGTGCCAAGTATCTGACCACTGACTGAGATACTGGGCTCTACATAGGGTTTCCTAGGGGCTGGCTGATGCAGAACTTCAGTTTTCTTTGTGCTGATGGTGAGCCACGGGCCATTCAACTGTTCAACAGCACACAGAAGGACAACAAGGACATTATCATTAGGGACTGGACTGCCTAACACTCATGTCCTCCATTTATTCCAGGCTTCTATGCTTGTTTGTGTGTGTGTGTGTGTGTGTGTGTGTGTGGGCCTGAGCTGGCGTGTGTGTGTGTGTGTGTGTGTGTGTGTGTGTGTGTGTGTGTGTGTGTGTGAGTGTGTGTGTATACTGTGCAATACACTTTTCACTGGATTTCTCACTGTGAAAACTGATAAGTCTGTTCTTGTTCACTGTAATCCCTGTGTGTGTGTGTGTGTGTGTGTGTGTGTGTGTGTGTGTGTGTGTGTGTGTGTGTGTGTGTGTGATGTGTGTGGGTGGGTTTTTTGACTGTGCAATACTTTCTTCACTGGACTTTTTACTGTTACAATTGAGAAGCATCCCCTCTATCATGGCTGACACTTGCTATTTGTTTACTTGTTATTTGTTCACTTAATGTTTTACTTTAATATCTCTCTTTGCACCATACTAGAAGTTTTTGCTCTTTGTTGAATTAGAGTAATTTAGTGTTGATTTAGTGTAATTTAGTGTAATGTTGATCTAGTGTAATTTCTTCCCTCTCTGTATCTTAATATGTTTTTTTTTTTGTATAAGCTACTTGACACTTTAATTTCCCTCTAGGGATCAATAAAGTTACTCTACTCTACTCTACTCTACTCTACTCTACCACAGGCACTGGCAAACTTGTCGACACTTAGTTACAGATCAGCTTCCGATCCAGCGTTAAGGGCACAATCATCAGCAAACAGAAAGTCTCTGATGATGTTAGTCATGGCCTTGGTTTTCCCTTGAAGCCTCCTGAGATTAAACAGCTTGCCATCTATTCGGTACTTGAAGCCGATTCCAACATCGCCATCTCTGAATGCACCTGTCAGCATGGCGGAGAACATGATGCTGATTAGTGTCAATGCCAGAACGCAGCCCTATTTGATGCTGTTGGAGACTGGAAATGGTGCAGATGCCTTGCCATAGTCCTGGACTCATGCCTGCATACCATCATGAAACTGGTGAACCAGGGAGATGAACTTCTGTGGGCATCCATACTTGGCCATGATTTTCCACAAACCTTCTCTACTCAGAGTGTCAAAAGCCTTCATCAGGTTGACATAGGTGGAGAACAGGTCAACATTCTGCTCCTGGCATTTCTCTTGCAGCTGCCTAGCAGCAAACACCATGTCAATGGTTCCACGTGCCCTACTTCAGCTCACACTATTAAGAGTAACCGCTGGAGTTTACAGATGCCTATAACACTATATGTTTACCTTTTGGACTAGCACATCAAAGGTTTAGGCTCATTACTGGAGACAGGGGTATCAGAAATTGCATTGAGTAGAAGAGCAAAAATGCACACAACTCACAGGTAAGTTTTATATGTATTGTATTAACGCATAAACAAAAAAATAATAAAATTAAAATGTCCTTCGGTGCATGAAATGTCACAATATCAACCCAGAAATGAAATATATACAACCCCGATTCCAAAAAAGTTGGGACAAAATACAAATTGTAAATAAAAATGGAATGCAATAATTTACAAATCTCAAAACTGACATTGTATTCACAATAGAACATAGACAACATATCAAATGTCGAAAGTGAGATATTTTGAAATTTCATGCCAAATATTGGCTCATTTGAAATTTCATGACAGCAACACATCTCAAAAAAGTTGGGACAGGGGCAATAAGAGGCTGGAAAAGTTAAAGGTACAAAAAAGGAACAGCTGGAGGACCAAACTGCAACTCATTAGGTCAATTGGCAATAGGTCATTAACATGACTGGGTATAAAAAGAGCATCTTGGAGTGGCAGCGGCTCTCAGAAGTAAAGATGGGAAGAGGATCACCAATCCCCCTAATTCTGCGCCGACAAATAGTGGAGCAATATCAGAAAGGAGTTCGACAGTGTAAAATTGCAAAGAGTTTGAACATATCATCATCTACAGTGCATAATATCATCAAAAGGTTCAGAGAATCTGGAAGAATCTCTGTGCGTAAGGGTCAAGGCCGGAAAACCATACTGGGTGCCCGTGATCTTCGGGCCCTTAGACGGCACTGCAACACATACAGGCATGCTTCTGTATTGGAAATCACAAAATGGGCTCAGGAATATTTCCAGAGAACATTATCTGTGAACACAATTCACCGTGCCATCCGCCGTTGCCAGCTAAAACTCTATAGTTCAAAGAAGAAGCCGTATCTAAACATGATCCAGAAGCGCAGACGTCTTCTCTGGGCCAAGGCTCATTTAAAATGGACTGTGGCAAAGTGGAAAACTGTTCTGTGGTCAGACGAATCAAAATTTGAAGTTCTTTATGGAAATCAGGGACGCCGTGTCATTTGAACTAAAGAGGAGAAGGACGACCCAAGTTGTTATCAGCGCTCAGTTCAGAAGCCTGCATCTCTGATGGTATGGGGTTGCATTAGTGCGTGTGGCATGGGCAGCTTACACATCTGGAAAGACACCATCAATGCTGAAAGGTATATCCAGGTTCTAGAGCAACATATGCTCCCATCCAGATGACGTCTCTTTCAGGGAAGACCTTGCATTTTCCGACATGACAATGCCAAACCACATACTGCATCAATTACAGCATCATGGCTGCGTAGAAGAAGGGTCCGGGTACTGAACTGGCCAGCCTGCAGTCCAGATCTTTCACCCATAGAAAACATTTGGCGCATCATAAAACGGAAGATACGACAAAAAAGACCTAAGACAGTTGAGCAACTAGAATCCTACATTAGACAAGAATGGGTTAACATTCCTCTCCCTAAACTTGAGCAACTTGTCTCCTCAGTCCCCAGACGTTTACAGACTGTTGTAAAGAGAAAAGGGGATGTCTCACAGTGGGAAACATGGCCTTGTCCCAACTTTTTTGAGATGTGTTGTTGTCATGAAATTTAAAATCACCTAATTTTTCTCTTTAAATTATACATTTTCTCAGTTTAAACATTTGATATGTCATCTATGTTCTATTCTGAATAAAATATGGAATTTTGAAACTTCCACATCATTGCATTCCGTTTTTATTTACAATTTGTACTTTGTCCCAACTTTTTTGGACTCAGGATTGTAGATCATCTGGGTGGATAACAAAATAACAGTTTTTATCTCCAATTAGGTTGGCTCGCCACAACTGCTGGAGGCTACCTCCACCTCTACAGTACAGAAGTGATCACAGCAGAAGAGTCCATGCATCGCTCCCGGGTTTCACAGAAGAAGGAAAACCATAAAAAAGAGACACAAAAAAAAAACCCAGCCAGAGATCAAAATCCTGTACACACATACAATGGCACTATGATCACAGCTCACGCCAATCCAGCTTCCAACCGATTTCTTCTAGTGTCTGTCGCAAAAAACACAAAATCCTCACTCAGCCAGCAGGCAAAACCATTTTTATGCTGTTGACTCTTACAATGACAGCAAGAGGAAGGTAAAATGTTGAAGTTTCAAGTGCTCAGTCAGCAGAATCTGCCGCGAATTTCGGCAAGCAGCCGCCTTGTTCTCGGTCCAGCCGAAAAGAGAGAAAAACTGACAGTGTAAAGTCACTGACGGCTTCTGATTGGCTCAGCTTGAGCATGTGAACTCTACATGTCACCCATGTCTTTATCACATTCATCACTTTTCATGCGCGCTGTTAGGGTTTTGCTGGGGATCGAACCCAGGTCACTGGTGTAGTGATCCAGCAAACCCCCACTAGGCCACCAGGGGAATGACTCAAGTGCAGAGGAGTGAGGCGAAAGTAGAGTAGAAAAAACAGTTTATTTACAATATACAAAATCCCAGGCAAAAACAAAAGTATAATCCAAACGCTCAGAAGATATACGAGAAAAATAAAAAATCCAAAAGTTCAAAGTCAAAACAAAAAGCCAAAGATAAGAAAAGAAAAGGCAAAAATCCAAACGCTCAGAAGATCCCAAAATGGTAAACACAAAGTCCACAAGAAAACAAAGTACAAAAGACCACAAAGACAAAGGCAAGGAACTTGGAACAGAGATCTCAGGTGATAACATAACAGCACAAAGACTCCGTGACTAGGGACCAAACTGAGGAAGTATTTATACACAGGGCAATTAGAACTAGGCGGGGCAGGAAATAAGGAACAGGGGCCTCATGTACAAAGCCCTGCGTGGATTTCCCACTAAATATGTGCGCACGTCAAAATCGGGAAATTTGCGTACGACCAAAAAAATCCGGATGTATCAATCAGTGCGTACGAAGGTTTCCACGCACTCTCCTGTTGTACATCCCAATCAACGTGGAATTCGGCGCACATGCACGAGCCCCGTTCCCCGCCCCGTCTCCTCCCTCAATTATTCCACACTGAATATGTTAATTAGTATAAATAGACCTGCAGTAAGGCCCACGTTAGGTAAAAGACATGGCGAAATCTCGAAAAAGAAATTTCACAGATTGCGAGGTGGAGGCGCTGATTTCGGAGGTAGAGGCAAGACACAAGATCTTGTTCGGAAGCCTCTCCTCCGGAATCAGCACCAAAACCAAACATCTGAATTGGGAGTAAATAACTAATGTCATCAATCAAGTCGGGGCCAACAATCGATCCACAGCCGACACTAAAAAAAAATGGTCGGACATCAAAGTAGATGTGAAAAGGATGATGGCTGCGCAGCACAGGAGCGCAATGAAGACGGGTGGCGGGCCGGGGGTCGAGGCCCTCTCCCCTTTCAACCAGAGGGTGACCGCGGTCCTCGGTGACCATGCATTAGTCGGCGTGGTTCCGCCCGAAGAGGGGGACTCCGACTTGGCCCAGCAGGATCTCACAGGTGCTGTAATCATTTTCATACAGGGCGTCCTGAAAAATGTAGCCTATACTCTAAATCGCCATAAAGTATGTCTCATCTCATTATCTCTAGCCGCTTTATCCTGTTCTACAGGGTCGCAGAATCCTATCCCAGCTGACTACAGGCGAAAGGCGGGGTTCACCCTGGACAAGTCGCCAGGTCATCACAGGGCTGACACATAGACACAGACAACCATTCACACTCACACCTACGCTCAATTTAGAGTCACCAGTTAACCTAACCTGCATGTCTTTGGACTGTGGGGGAAACCAGAGCACCCGGAGGAAACCCACGCGGACACGGGAAGAACATGCAAACTCCACACAGAAAGGCCCTCGCCGGCCCCGGGGCTCGAACCCAGGACCCGAACCCAGGACCTTCTTGCTGTGAGGCGACAGCGCTAACCACTATACCACCGTGCCTCCCGTAAAGTATGTGTGAACTGAAATCCCTGCCTTTAGCACAGTGTAATAGAATTCACAAAAATCACTTAATTGTTCTGTCACCTCCAATTAAAGTGATGTTCAAAGTGTATGCTATGAGACATGCAACGGTCACTGATTGTATGCCACTGAATCTGAATGTAGCCTATAGACACTTTTCACATGATGTCACGACAAACGCGGCCGCCATTTTGGACGTGTACTACCAGTAGTTTACCACAGCCAGCATTGAGGAACGGCAGCAAAGAAAGTGTTTATTTTCAGCAAGACTTCCATCATGCCACTATATTGTTGTGCACCTGGATGTAGTAACCATCAACAAACAAGGCAAGGTTTATCATTTTATCGGATCCCGATGGAGAAGATGGATAGCGGCCATTAACAGGAAAGATTGGCAGCCCTCGGCATACCAACGCTTGTGTAGTGACCACTTTGTTGGAGGTAAGACGAATAAAATTAGCCAGAAAAGGCATTACATTGCTGTTAACATTCTGTGGTGGCGAGTGTGTAACCAAATAGGCTAAAATAACCCATTGTAACCTCTTTGTTCTTCTGTAGTAGCTATTAGCTAACAACATTAGCTAGCGTTGTGTTCCTTTGCTGTTGGTAGACTGTAGGACAGATCAGAGGCAGTGTCCTACAAACAGCGCTTAATTTGAGGGGGAGCAAGCCGGAGCGCGCTCCGGAACCTCGGGCGTTGGCTCCGGCAGCTATTTACACTGGATCCGGTGATCCGACACCTCTCTTGACTATGTAACAAAAAAAAAAACCCAAATAATTAAATAAAAAAATGCAAGTTTATTTAGTGTTAATGTCTGATTTTGATATCTGTCTTGTTGGTGATTTATCTCATGAAACGACATCCACAAAATATCTGCAGATGAACTTAATTTGCAGTGTTATTACAAAACATGCCCAGAAGCGCAGCGCAGCGCCGCGCCCCCCTCCCCCCTCTTTTTTTCCGTACCGGAGCCGCTCATCCTCTGCGCTCCGGGACCTCCCACTTTACAAATTAAGCACTGCCTACAAATAAGTGTTCAAAACAAGAGGAACATGTATTTGTCTCTTAAATCCAGGCCGTTCCCTGTAATCTGTCACAACGGTTGGAGAAAGTAATGGCAAATAGTGAGTGCACAAACCATAGAAGGTACACAGCGCCAGGGCAGTGTGATGGTATGTCTACTTTTAGATTGTTTTAGGTTATCAATGAACACACTCGTCACTCGGCGAGTTTCACGTCTTTACGACAGATACTTAAATGTGTGTTAGGTATTATTGTTGCAGTCTAAGCAGTCATTGTAGCAGCTAGATGAGCGAGAACCAAAAGGGTCTGTGCCATAAACCGTTATTTCTGTATGGCGTTGCTAATGTGTTGTTACTGTTGTTATTTCTCCCTCTGCTCACCCTGTAAATGCCCTACGTCGCTGGATAGCGAAGGTATTTTCTGCATCTCGCTCCTTTTTCTTGTATGTTCTCCGTTTGTCGCCTTCCTCGCATTCAAACCAATTCGAGCCGAAGTCCACTACATGTCCAAAATGGTGGTCGCGTTTACGAAGGTCACGTGACTGAAAAGGGTCTATACCAAGATAACGGTATGATTCGCATCGTCCGCAGTGCCTGCGCCACAGTGAGTGTCTATTTGAGTTACATGGGTTTTGAAAACAAAAAAAACACCTTTAGTGCTCTAATGTGTACATTTTTTCGGGGACACCCTGTATTTGAGGAAATGTCTTCCTCTCTTAGTAGGCCCAATATTCCTAGCCACATGTAACCAGAAATAAAACATGTGCACATATTTTCCACAATAGGATTTTAATGACAAATGTATTCTAGCAGGGTGCCAGGGAACAACAGGAGGCCCCCAGTCCATCCCACCCGAGCAGGAAGAGGACCCCCAGCCGAGCGGATCCAGCATCACTGTCACCTGCCCCCCTTCTCCACCGCCTGCCCCTGTCGCCGGGTCCACAGGCCGGGTGCTGACGCGCGCGGTCCTTGAGTCGCAGGGGGAAATTTTAAAGGGGATAGAGGCGATTAAAGACAACCTCGAGGGAATCCGCGAGGAATTGAAGGAACTGAATAACACATTAAAAGAATATCTTAAAAAATGAATGGTGTCCCGTGTCCCGTCTGCCCTTACCTTTTCACATTGTGGCTATTATGCACTGCCAGGTTTGTATGCCATGTTGCTGTGGCACCTCGTTGTGAGGCCCAGGGTCTGGGTCCTCCGGCAGGTCTCGCTCCATTATTGGCACGCTGTGCCACTGTGCCACATTGTGTAACACGCCACACGCCAGCGCAATACGGCACGCCTTGTCGGGCTGATAGAGCAGCACCCCCCCCACTCCGGTCAAGGCAGCGCCACCGGCTTTTCAGGTGGCCAATGGTGCGCTCCACCACTGACCGCGTCCGTGCGTGGAGGTTGTTGTAGCGCTGCTCCTGATCAGTCCGTGGGTTGGCTAGGGGGGTCAGTAACCATTTTCGGAGTGGGTAGCCGCTGTCTCCTATGAGCAATTGGGATAGGTCCAGCATAAGCTATCCAACATGTGTATGTTTCAAGTGAATTCACTTCAAGTGTTTTAGATTGCTTACCAAGTAACCACCCATCACGCACTCTGCCGGCATCCAGCCTGTTTCCCACCGAGCTGTTCACCAGGACGAATGCATTGTGGGTCGCCCCAGGCCACCTTGCCACGATATTTGTCAGGCGCATTTGGGCATCACATATAATCTGTACGTTTATAGAGTGGAAATGTTTCCTATTCACGTACGCATATTCACCCTCAGATGGCGTCTTTATAGCAATATGCGTGCAGTCGATCATTCCGATTACATTTGGAAAACCGGCTATCGCTGCAAATTGCGTTTTTATCTGTGCTTGGTCTGCCACATCATAGGGAAGCCGTATGTACCTGGCCGACAGTCGGATGATCCCATTTAACACAGACGGAATAGCGCGGCTGAGAGCTGTCTGGCTCATTCCCGACCGATCGGCCAGTTCCCTCTGGAATGAGCCTGTTGCTAGGAACCCAAGCGTGGTCAGGACTTGGAAAGGAACGGGTAAGGCGTGACTCCTCGCCGTCTCCCTCTCCAACCCCAGGCCCAACTCAGCACAGAGCTCCGAAAGAATGGCTCTTGGAAGTCTGAATCGGCTGATAAGCCAGTCATCATCGTGAGCCAGGAAATCGGTGTAATCACGGAACACCCGTTCCCTCCTAATCCGACCATTTGCAGCGTCTTCCAATACGGCCAACCACGCCATTGTCATCCTATCGGTTATCGCCACATGTTGCGCATGCTTTTATATCCTCATTTAATTTGATGCATGCTAGTGATTGGTCCCCACACACCGCTGTTGTGTCTGATTTGCACGCACTTGGAAATCGTTTCATATATTGATCTTGGTAATTATGTGATAAGGCTACCCCACGCAACATCAACTAATAATAATAATATTTCAGTCTGACACCTCGCGGCAAATGCGCGAGGAAGATCTATTAAGCTAGCTGCAATGCATGGTCCTGCATGTGCATTCTTTAATTTAATTAATTAACCAATAGTCAATGGGAATAATATCGAAATGATATTGCTGGGGTTTCTCATTTCCCGTAATTACAATATGGAAGGGATGGTTGATGGATCTGTTGGCATTTACCCAACAGTCTCGCATTATGTGTCTCGACAATGTCGTATGACTGACATACATTTCAATTCACGCATCCTGATGTTCCGATGCATTTTTGGATGCCTCTTATCGCCATGTCATGACTCTTGACCGAGTAGGCCTAAATGTAGTTGCGTTGCTCTGCCTCTAAGTGTCGCCAAGTACCAAGATGCACCAGAAATGTGCGTACGCCAGCCATGAGGTTTGCGTAGAGTACCTCCTCTTGTGACGACCCCTTGGGCCCCCTTCAGGCACCAGTCTGCCAGTGCACGGGTAGGTCTAGGCCTGACTGATTAGGCTAGATCATTATGTACACCTGTGTAGGTGGTACGGCCTATAAGATGGGATCTCTCTCCCTCTCTGGTAGGCACTTTTATTCTTTGTGTGGGCACTCTTTGTTGTCCTCCTGTTTTCTGGCTTTTTGCTCTTTTTCGCCGCCTCAACATTTACCATACACTGACACAAACACATATCCACTCACGCACGACCATCACTACATTCATACCCTAGACACTTTTGACTTGTTATATTTTGTATTGGTTAATAAATGTATTTTTGTTTGAAATTTAAACCCTTGTGTAGCGTCCCCCTTCTTATGTTGCGGTGTGTGAACGAGCCCATGCCGTAACATAATTGGGGCCTTGTCCGGGAGCCTGTAAACAGGTGGTGAAACTGGACCATAGCCTCGCGTGCATTCAGGTGAGCTTCTGTTGGTTGTGCAGCTAGCGTCAGTCTCTGGTTAGGAAGAGTGCTTCAGCTGGGTTTCCCTTCCCGTCGGAACACTGTTTGTTTCTTTCATTTATTATTTTAGTTTGTTGTTTTGAGGGCTAATCCTGGTCCGGAGTTTTGCACTCCTGTCGGGGGCATGCTTTGTGCAGTAAAGTGCAATGAGTTCAGCGTTAACCAGTCGCCCCGAGGCCAGCAAGCCCTGGAAGACTAGCCAGGTGAGCTTGTGTAACTCAGGACACCAGAGAACTGTGCATAGAAGATTTAGCAGCGACCAACTGAGGCTTTGACTGGATGTACGTGAAGTATTTGGGCTCGGCCTGTGAATGGGCAAGTAGAGTTGTTTGTGTAGCTGGTAATATTGTTTGATTAGCGTTCGCTGTGGTAGCGGCTTTCCGCTTTGTTTGTTTAGAACATGCTGATCTATTTTTAGATCGATTCACGTTCTCCGTTTATTTTGTGTAGTCTGTCTGGTGATTTCTAGGTTACACAAGTGAACGTGTAGGCTATTTAGACTTTGCCTACTTTGTTGTAGAGGCTAATTTTCTGGTTGCTACTGTGTGTAGGCATATGTGTGCTTTTGAAACTTAGCCTACAGTTAAACAGTAGTGAATGCATGCGTGAACTTTGTTTAGTGTATGCTTAGTTTTGTATTTTGAGGGAGTAGTGTTGCCAGTTTTTGTGTTAGGCTTGTAACGGTTGATTGCAGCTTGTATGCTGTGTGGGAAATCACTGTAGCCTGTGTTGTGTGCCTTAGGTTTTTTTTCTTTTCTATGTGCCTCATCTTTTTTTATTTATTGAGCAACCACATTAGTAGCGTTAGCACCTATTAGGGGGATAGGTAGCCTCACACTTAGCTACAGTGGTGTTTTGTAGTTTGTGGGTTGTTTTTGTATCTGCTTGACGTGTTAATTCAGTTAGTTCTTACTGATGAATTATGGCAACTCCTGAAGAATTTATTGCTAACCCTTCTGAAGAGAGTCTGTTAAGTTTAACTAAAGATGATCTTTGGAAGGTGGTTGAGCATTTTGATTTATTAATTACAGCTCAGGAGAGAAAATTAAAGGAAACCCTTTTCCTGGCCATTAAAAGCCAATTGATTCAGAAAGCTGTGTTTGAAGGAAACGGTAGCTTCAACTGAAGTGGTTGAATCAATTCAGGCACAGGCCTCAAATCAACACATCATGCATTGGAGTTTAATTCTCCAGCATTACCCGCTCAAGATTCAGCACATCAGGGGCAGGGATAACATCATCGCTGATGCATTGTCTAGAGTTTAGTAGTGGTGTTTTTTTCTTTCTATTTTTTTGTTTTTGTTTTTTTCTAGACCTGTCTCTTTCTCCTAGGCACCAGGATGAAGGAAGATGTGGTGTGTTTCTGAAGGGAACACAAGAGATTTTTCTTTGTTTTGTTTTGTTGAGGTTTTGTCTTCAACAAACCTCTTTTTAGGGAGGGAGGTGTGACAACCCCTTGGGCCCCCTTCAGGCACCAGTCTGCCAGTGCACGGGTAGGTCTGGGCCTGACTGATTAGGCTAGATCATTAAGTACACCTCTGTAGGTGGTACAGCCTATAAGGTGGGGTCTCTCTCCCTCTCTGGGAGGCACTTTTATTCTTTGTGTGGGCACTCTTTGTTGTCCTCCTGTTTTCTGGCTTTTTGCTCTTTTTCTCCCCCCTCTCTTTTTCTTCGCCTCAACATTTACCATATACTGACACAAACGCATATCCACTCAGGCACGACCATCACTACATTCATACCCTAGACACTTTTGAGTTGTTATATTTTGTATTGGTTAATAAACGTATTTTTTTATTAACCAATACAAAATATAACAACTCAAAAGTGTCTAGGGTATGAATGTAGTGATGGTCGTGCCTGAGTGGATATGCGTTTGTGTCAGTATATGGTAAATGTTGAGGCAAAGAAAAAGAGAGGGGGGAGAAAAAGAGCAAAAAATGTATATGAATAAACGTATTTCCCCTCCTAGAACTGCCACCTTATTGTGGTGGAGGGGTTTGTGTGCTTGAATGATCCTAGGAGCTATGTTGTCGGGGGCATTATGCCCCTGTCAGGGTTTCCCAAGGCAGACAGGTCCTAGGTGACAGGCCAGACCAAGAGCAGTTCACCAAAACCCTTATGGAGAAAAAACCAAGGACCGTGACATCACCCGGTATGACGCAGCCGGGGCCCCACGCTGGAGCCAGGCCCGGGGTTGGGGCTCGTATGTGAGCGCTTGGTGGCCGGGCCTTTGCCCATGGGGCCTGGCCAGGCTCAGCCTGAAGAGGTGACGTGGGCCCGACCTCCTGTGGGTTCACCACCCAAAGAGGTAGTAGTAGGGGACTGGTGCAGTGTGGATTGGGTGGCAGTCGAAGGCAGGGGCCTCGACGACCTGATCCCCGGACACAGCAGCGTCATCTTATTGCAGTGTGTCCAGTTTTGCAGAAAAGAAAATGTTCTCCAAAGAGACAACCAAAAAGCTGCAGCTTTGTACTTGTTAAGAGTGCAGATGACAATCTGTACGATCTGTTTATTTTGAAGGGAATGGTTTCACTCACTGGCCGGGAGGGGGATTATATCCCAATTAGAATACTCCGAGATACTGGTGCCGCCCAGTCATTTATTTGTGAGTCTGTGCTCCCTTTTTCTGACCTCACTTACTGTGGCTCTGATGTTTTGGTTCAGGGAATTGAGCTGGGGATTACTTGTGTTCCATTGCACAATGTGCATATTGTTAATGACTTATGGCCCTTTTCCACTACCCTTTTTCAGCTCACTTCAGCTCGCTTCAGCCCGACACGGCTCGCGTTTCGACTACCAAAAACCAGCACGACTCAGCTAGTTTCAGCCCTGCTTAGCCCCTAAAACTCGCACCGTTTTGGAGTGGGGCTGAAGCGAGCCAAGCCGTGCCGAGTGAGGTTGGGGGCGTGAGCAGACACTCCCCTGTGCACTGATTGGTGAGGAGGAGTGTCCTCACATGCCCACACACGCCCCGCGAGTGCGCTGTGATCTGTAAACACCGCAAACCCGGAAGGAGAATAATTACGAATTACGAGAATTTCTGAAGCCTTATGCGCCTCGCCTCATCTATACGCTCTTGCCAGTATCTGTCCGCGTTGTCAGTGACAACAAGCCACAGCACCAAGACCAGCAACACTAACGACTCCATGTCCTCCATGTTTATTGTTTACTCTCCGGGTCGTGAGACTACCGCTTAAAAGATCACTGAATCAGTGACATACAGAGCATCGTGGACGAGTTCGCGGAGCGCAAGGCTCGTCGTATGCCCTTCAAATAATGCGCGCAGTAGGCTATTGATGTTTTATTATGAGCCATGTACAGTATGTCGCCTAATGTTTTTTTGTTTCTGAGTTACATGTTCGTTTGAAGGACTTAATGTACAAAATAACATAGTTGCACCCCGTAGTGTTGAAATTGGTAAACACAGTGCATTCAGTGAGGTTTGCACCGCCCTCCTTTTATTTCTGACTCTTCCTGTCACCGTTGCAACCTCTGAGCGCTCATTCGTATGCCCTTCAAATAATGTGCGCAGTATAGGCTATTGATGTTTTATTATGAGCCATGTACAGTATCCTAATGTTTTTTGTTTCTGAGTTACATGTTCGTTTGAAGGACTTGATGTACTAAATAACATAGTTGCACCCGGTAGTGTTGAAATTGGTAAACACCGCAGTTGCGGACATTTTGTAGCCTAAAATGATGTTATGATAAGCTTTAATAAAGGGCCCGGTCATTTGCCCCGCCCCCGGCCCAGCTCTGACTTGTTCCGCCACTGTCACTGATGTCACTGTTTGCGCTGCTTAACGACATCACGTGACGTCCACCCACTTTCGCTAACTCCACCCAATGTGTCCACCCACTTCCGGCCAGCACGGTTCAGCGCGGTTGTAGTCGAAATGCAACTCCAACAGCCCCGCTCAGCCCGACTCAGCTCGACTCGGCACGGCACGGCTCAGCCGCGTTTGTAGTGGAAAAGCAGCATTAGTGTCGGGTCCTGTTAAAGTTGGCATTCGCTCTAAACTTCCCGTGAAGCAGGGGCGATTTCTCAGAGACAACAAGGGAAGCCGAGCTTCCCCTAAAATTCTCTCCCCAAACTGCGGCGTCTACGACGTTGAATTCTCATTAAAACAATAACTTGCATAACATAATATATGCCCAAGATTGTATTTATGTTCATAACTATCCTGTAACTTATTTGAGTGATGTCTGACAAACTTGCAGTTCGCTATGAGAATCACCTTTGCTGCCAGGCTGTAACCTTTCTTATTTCAATGGGCTCTATGGACTGACAGCAGTGTTGCCAGATTGGGCGGTTTTAAGTGCATTTTGGCGGGTTTTGAACATATTTTGGGATGGAAAACGTCAGCAGTATCTGGCAACACTGACTGGCAGCCGGGTATCCGTTGCAGTCTACGAGACGGCTCTGAACAGCCAATTTCAGCTAGTTGTTATTGGTTAAAATCAACAAAATCGTCACTTCCAGGGAAGCCGGGCTTCTCTGGGACTAAACGAGACAGTGGGAGGGACAAGAAGCCGGGCTGATAAAGGATTATTGGAGGTAGTGTTTGAAAGACATGAGGAGGGCGGTACTTCGGCGAGGAACACGGAAGTATTATCAGTCAGTCCCTAGCGGATGTCGAGAAAGTGTAGTCGTGTGCCAAAGTGCTGTCCGAATTTCTTTTCATATAAACGTTTCTTCTCATTGATGTCTCTGTACATTACTCTGTAAATAAATGTAAATATTACTCGTTGTGCTCCGTTAACTTTCATCCATTCTATCAGTTTGATCATTCGTGAATTCACTCGTTTATTTCATTTATAGTTCAATCTGGTTGTAGGCTAGCTTGAGCCTTATTGGGATCTGCAGTGCTAGCTGCTAACAGAAATTGGTGAAGTCTCTGGAAAGCACAATCAGCTGGTATGACAGGGTCACAGACCATTTTCTGGAAAAGGAGCGGAGGGCAGAATTTGTGTATAAATAGTGTTCATGTTCATGAATGTGAAGTGTGTATATTGTTCAGTAATGTTAAGAGAATGGTGGGCTCTGTGTTATAGGTTATACCTGGGTATAATATTCAAGGTTCTGTGTGTTGCATAGCCTACCTGGTTATGAATTTCCAGACTGTGTTGCAGAAGATGTTCAAGGATGTGTTGCACAGCTGGGTGTTGTGTTAAAGACTCTGTGTTGCATATCAGGGTATGATGTTCAAGGCTCTTTGTTGAATAGCCAGTGATTTTTGGATGTTTGATATTTTTGATTAAGGATATGAGGCACTAGCCTGGCAAGCCAGACTATAACATGAAATGTACAAGCAAAAATACTTTCTGCCACTAGGTAGGGTTGTCTAGTTCACTATGCTAATGGGGCACACCTTTCTATGCTTTGATATCCGGCCTACAGGTTTTACGGTGAATGCGTAAAATGGGCTTCCCCTGTTTTAAAAACCAGCAGCCGCCACTGCCGTGAAGGATGTTGATTTTATTTTGGGGAATGATTTGGCTGGTGGGAAAGTACTGCTTCCTGAAGTGACTGCTAGCCCATCCTTTCAGTCTGACTGTGATAACGATCAAAGCCTTGCTCAGGTGTTTCCAGCGTGTGTGGTTACCCGAGCTCAAGCACGGAAATACGGTGAGGCTGTTGATTTATCTGATACCTTCATGTCAGATGGCTTGCTTGAGTCATCTTCCAGCAGCCAATTAGCGACTGTTGCATCTGAGCCGCTCCCAACTCACTGTGGTAAGCCTGTGGAGGGTGATTTGTCACTCTCTGTTGATAATGAGTTGATTAAGCAGGAGCAGGTGAAAGACCCTAATTTGGCCAAGTGCGGTGATGCTGCTGTTAGTAAGGATGAGGTGGATAGCATGTCTGTTGGCTTCTATTGGGAAGATGGTCTGCTAAAACGAAAATGGAGTCCATCACATCGTGCAGATGGAGAATTCAATGCTGTCCATCAGTTAGTTGTTCCTACAAAATATCGTTTACATGTGTTGACACTGGGACATGATCATGATTTTGCAGGTTATTTAGGAGTAATGAAAACCTACCATCGTGTTTTGCATTATTTCTTTTGGCCTGGTATGAAAGCTGATGTTGTAAAACATTGTCGTTCTTGTCACAAGTGTCAGGTGGTTGGAAAGCCCAATCAGTGTATTCCCCCAGCACCACTTTGTCCAATTCCAATTATTGGTGAGCCGTTTGAAAGGGTGATTTTAGATTGTGTCAGGCCCTTGCCCAAGACAAAGTCTGGGAAACGTTTTTTGTTAACCGTAATGTGTGCTGCCACTCGGTATCCCGAGGCTTTCCCCTTGCGCTCGTTGAAGGCAAAACCCATTGTGAAGGCACTTCTGCGCTTTTTCTCTACGTTTGGTCTCCCAAAAGTAATTCAAACTGACCAAGGTTCTAACTTTCTATCTCGTTTATTCAAACAAGTGCTGACCGAGCTGTCCATCCAGCACGCAGTATCTAGTGCGTATCACCCAGAGTCCCAGGGCGCGCTAGAAAGATTCCACCAAACTCTGAAGTCAATGTTGCGCACCTATTGTTTTGATTCTGAGAAAGAATGGGATGAGGGAGTGCCCTTGCTTTTGTTTGCTGTTCGCAAAACAACGCAAGAGTCTCTTGGTTTTAGTCCAGCAGACATTGTGTTCGGTCATACAGTTCGCAGTCCTCTGAAGCTGCTTAAAGAAAACTGGGAGTCGGATGTATCTACAAAGAAGAGTAACATCCTTGATTATGTGAGTTTGTTTCGAGAACGATTGCACAGAGCTTGCGAGTGCGCTCAGGAGGCGCTGTCCTCTGCGCAGAGTAAGATGAAGAAATGCTTTGGCTGCAAGGCTGTGCAGCGCTCTTGTTAGGACTTGGACTGTTTTGGCCTCTAGAGGCCGCTGTTATTTCCTTTTCGTGTCATATTTATTTTGGCCTCTAGAGGCCGCCACTGTTCCTGTGTTTTGTGTTTTTTTTTTGTTAATTGCCTGTTAGTCCTAATTATCTTCACCTGTGTCCTTAATTAGTTTGTGTATTTATACCCCTGAGTTCAGTCCTCTTGTCACGGAGTCTTTGTGCTGTTATGTTTATCTCCAGTTTCCTTTGTACTGTGTTTTGTGGATCTTCTGAGCTTTTGCATTTTTGCCTTTTTCTTTTTGAATTATACTCTTTGTTTTGTTTTTTTTTTGTTTTGCCCTGGATTGTATATAGTGTACATAGGATAAATAAACCTTTTGTTACTTTTTCTACTTCCGCCTCACGCCTCTGCATTTGAGTCATTCCCCTGGTGGCCTAGTGGGGGTTTGCTGGATCATCACACCAACGAACCAGGTTCGAATCCCAGCAAAACCCTAACAGAAAGACTCCGTCATGACCGACTCAGCAGAGGCTGCTTCAACTGTCTACCTGGCCAACCTTCAGGGAATTATGGCAGCTTTGACACGCTTCGGAGCGACCATGGACGCTCATGGACGTACGCTCACCAGCCAACGTGAGGCCCTTGCTCGCCACGAGGAACTGCTTCAGCAAATTGGGAAAACCCTGGCACAGCTGACATCTCTGCCTGCATCTCCTAATCCAGCTCCCACTCCTGCTCCAGTGCCTCCTGCCATGCTGCCTTCTTCACCTCGCGAACCCAGCCTTCCTGCACTACAGAGGTATGACGGCAAGCACAGTGAGTGCCGAGAGTTCCTTACCCAGTGTCAACTCACCTTTGAGCTTCAGCCTACCACCTACACTACGGATCGCCGCAAGATTGCCTTTGTGATCACCTTATTAGCTGGTAAGGCGCGAGCCTGGGCTACTGCTATCTGGCAAAGACAGGGACCTGAGTGCTTTGATTTCCAGCTGTTTTCTGAAGAGATGCTTCGGGTCTTCGATCAGGCAGACATCAGTACCGACGCAGCCCGAAAGCTCATGTCCATCCGGCAAGGAGGAAGCGTCGCAGATTACGCCATCTCGTTCCGAACACTCGCAGCAGTAAGTGGATGGAACGAGACTGCCCTGGTGTCAGCCTTCCACCATGGTCTGTCTGACCCCATCAAGGACGGTCTGGCCTCTATTGGATGCCCAAGTGACCTCGAAACCCTCATCTCACATGCTATTCGTCTGGACAACAGGATGAGAGAACGCCACCAAGCCTTGAGCCCCCCCAGCCTCCCTACCTCTACCTGGAGACCGTCTACCTCCTTCAGTGACTGTCCAGAACCCATGCAAGTGGGTCGTACTCGCCTCTCCGCATCTGAGAGGGAGCGCAGAAGGAGGGACAAGTGCTGCATCTACTGTGGCAAGCCTGGTCACTTCCGAGCATCATGTCCCGAACTCTTGGGAAAAGGACCGCCCCGTCCAGCCGAGGGAGGGTTGTGACGGGGCCTACCCTCTCTCCCGGACTCCCTGGCCAAGGAATCTACATCCCGGTCTCCATCTCCTGGGGTGAGTCTGTCCACTCTTGTCAAGCTTTGATAGACTCAGGGGCGGCTGGGAACTTTATGGATATTCACTTCGCCCAAAGCATCAATATACCTACTGCACCTCTTGAAGTCCCTCTGTCTGTGTCTGCCCTCGATGGCCAAGCGTTAGGTGATGGAAGAGTCACTCAAGTTACTTCTCCAGTCTTCCTCCAGTCTCAAGGTCACAAGGAAGAAATATCCCTGCACCTGATTCCTTCACCTGAGTTCCCAGTTATTCTAGGCCTTCCTTGGCTTACTCGCCACAACCCTCGCATAGACTGGGTAACAAGCCAGGTTGTGGAATGGGGCCCTGCATGCCATGCCTCTTGTCTGCTCTCTAGCTCTCCTGTGTCTCCTGCCGAGCCCCCTGATCTCACCGAGTTATCTCAAGTTCCCACAGAGTACTGGGATCTCAAGGAGGTATTCAGCAAGAGCAGGGCCGCCGTTCTTCCTCCGCACCGGGCCTACGACTGTGCCATCGACTTGCTCCCTGGGACTACCCCTCCTCGTGGCAGACTGTTTTCCCTCTCTCAGCCAGAACGCAAGGCTATGGAGGAATACCTCAAAGACGCCCTGGTCTCTGGGTTCATTCGACCCTCCACCTCACCTGCTGGTGCCGGCTTCTTCTTTGTCGGCAAGAAGGATGGGGGGCTTCGACCATGTATTGACTACAGGGGCCTGAACAAGATCACTGTGCGCAACCGATATCCCCTACCGCTGATGTCCACTGCTTTCGACCTGCTCCAAGGCGCCACCGTCTTCACCAAGTTGGACCTACGGAACGCATACCACCTCATCCGTATCCGACAGGGAGACGAGTGGAAGACTGCCTTTAACACCCCGTCTGGGCACTACGAATACCAGGTGATGCCCTTCGGACTCACCAACGCACCAGCTGTTTTTCAGGCCCTAATCAACGACGTCTTAAGGGACATGATTAACCTGTACGTCTTTGTCTACCTCGATGACATCCTTATCTTTTCCAAGACCGTGCAGGAGCACCGCCACCATGTCCGCCAGGTTCTCCAGAGGCTGCTACAGAACAATCTGTTCGCCAAGGCCCAGAAATGCGAATTTCATGTTCCCGAGGTCTCCTTTCTGGGATTTATTGTACGGACAGGCCAACTCCAAATGGACCCTGCCAAGACCCTGGCCGTCCGGGACTGGCCTACTCCCAAGTCCGTTAAGGAGGTTCAGCGGTTCTTAGGATTCGCTAACTTCTACCGCAAGTTCATCAGGAACTTCAGTTCTGTGGCAGCACCCATGTCAGACCTCACCAAAGGGACAGGTGGATCTTATGGCTGGTCTCCTCAGGCAGAAAAGGCATTCAAAGACCTCAAGGCCCGCTTCTGCACGGCACCCATTCTGGTCCTCCCGGACACCTCCCAACCATTCATCGTGGAGGTGGACGCCTCGGACAGTGGTGTCGGCGCGGTACTCTCTCAACGTTCGGAAGGAAAGCTGCACCCCTGCGCTTACTTCTCCCACCGCCTGAGTCCTGCGGAGTCCCGGTACGATGTGGGGGATCGAGAACTGCTAGCGGTCAAACTGGCCCTTGAGGAGTGGAGGCACTGGCTGGAGGGAGCGCAACATCCATTCCTGGTTTGGACTGACCATAAGAACCTGGAGTACCTCCAGCAAGCCAAGAGACTGAACCCTCGACAGGCTAGGTGGGCCCTGTTTTTCAGTCGGTTTGACTTCACCCTCTCGTACCGTCCCGGCTCCAAGAACACCAAACCTGACGCACTGTCCAGGCTGTTCTCTGCCACTAACAGGGAGAATGAAGTCGGGCCTATTATCCCGGTGTCCCGGATTGTGGCCCCTGTCCGCTGGGGTATTGAGGAGGCTGTTCGACGAGCCCAACGCCAGGACCCCGGTCCTGGGACGGGGCCACCGGGCCTCTTGTACGTCCCACATCAAGCCCGGGCCAAGGTTCTCCAGTGGGGTCACTCTTCCCCTCTCACCGCCCACCCGGGAGCTCGGAGGACCCTGGACTTCCTGAAAAGACGCTTCTGGTGGCCTAACATGGAGCAGGAAGTAAGGTCATTTGTCCTGTCCTGTGAGGTTTGCACCAGAACCAAGAACCCACGACAGCGTCCCCAGGGTCTCCTGCATCCTCTGACCATTCCCCGGCGTCCCTGGTCCCACGTGGCAGTCGACTTCATCACGGGTCTCCCTGAGTCACAAGGTAACATGGTCATTTTGGTCATTGTTGACAGATTCTCCAAGGCCTGCCGCTTCATACCTCTGTGCAAACTCCCCTCTGCTCTTGAAACAGCGAAACTTATATTTAATCATGTCTTCCGAGTCTTTGGTCTTCCACAGGACATCGTCTCAGACCGAGGGCCCCAGTTCTCCTCCCGAGTGTGGCACGGGTTCTGCAAGGTCATCGGGGCCACTGCCAGCCTCTCCTCTGGGTTTCACCCACAGTCCAATGGTCAGACGGAGAGGCTCAACCAGGACCTGGAAACCACCCTGCGAGGCCTGGCTATGGATAACCCGACATCGTGGAGCACCTGGCTGCCATGGGCAGAGTACGCCCACAACACCCTGCAGTCATCGGCCACCAAGCTGTCGCCATTCCAGTGCCAATTCGGGTTCCAGCCACCTCTGTTCCCGGACCAGGAGGAGGACGCGGGGGTGCCCTCGGTCAACCAATATGTGAGACGGTGTCGCAAGACCTGGAGCAAGGTCAGGAAGACCCTCATACAGACCTCCAGAACCAACCAGGCTCAGGCCAACCGCCATAGAAGACCTGCACACACTTTCCGCCCTGGGCAGCGGGTTTGGCTGTCCACTAAGGACCTTCCGCTGCGGGTGGAGAACCGCAAGCCTGCTCCTCGCTACATTGGCCCCTTCAAGGTGGTGCGCAGGGTGAACCCTGTCTCCTACCGGCTCCAGTTGCCCCGGACTCTGAGGATCAACCCCACTTTCCATGTTTCCCTGTTGCGGCCTGTACTGACGTCTACGTATGCCCCTGCCCCTAGGAACCCCCCACCCCCCCGCATCTTCCAGGGGCAGACTGTGTTCACTGTGCATCGCCTGCTTGACTCCCGCCGGGTCCGCGGCGGGTTGCAATATCTGGTGGACTGGGAGGGCTATGGTCCTGAGGAGCGCTGCTGGGTTCCTGCTCGGGATGTCCTGGATAAAGAACTGTGTCGGGACTTCCATTCGGCCCATCCGGATCGCCCTGGGAACGTCAGGAGACGCTCCTAGAGGGGGGGGGTCCTGTTAGGACTTGGACTGTTTTGGCCTCTAGAGGCCGCTGTTATTTCCTTTTCGTGTCATATTTATTTTGGCCTCTAGAGGCCGCCACTGTTCCTGTGTTTTGTGTTTTTTTTTTGTTAATTGCCTGTTAGTCCTAATTATCTTCACCTGTGTCCTTAATTAGTTTGTGTATTTATACCCCTGAGTTCAGTCCTCTTGTCACGGAGTCTTTGTGCTGTTATGTTTATCTCCAGTTTCCTTTGTACTGTGTTTTGTGGATCTTCTGAGCTTTTGCATTTTTGCCTTTTTCTTTTTGAATTATACTCTTTGTTTTTGTTTTGTTTTTTTTGTTTTGCCCTGGATTGTATATAGTGTACATAGGATAAATAAACCTTTTGTTACTTTTTCTACTTCCGCCTCACGCCTCTGCATTTGAGTCATTCCCCTGGTGGCCTAGTGGGGTTTGCTGGATCATCACACCAACGAACCAGGTTCGAATCCCAGCAAAACCCTAACAGCTCTTTTGTTAAAGGGGATAAAGTGTTAGTTTTATTGCCCATGTTTGGTTCGTCACTGTCTGCAAAATTTTCTGGCCCTTACAAGATTGAGAAAAAACTCCGCGAAACTGATTATGTCGTGAAAACGCCTGACAGGGGACGTAAAACCCGTGTATGTCATGTCAACATGTTGAAATCTTATGTGACATGAGAAGGTGAAAGCAGTGATTCTCCTGTAACTGTCGCAACAGTGTCAGCAGTGGCCTCTCTTCCTCCGCCTGAAGAGGATGGCCTCAACCTGGGCGATATGCCGGTGTTTTGTGCTCGGTTTAAAAATTCAGAGATATTGACTGATTTGCGTTCCTTTTTGTCTTATTTGCCTGTGTCTTATGCGACTGACATGCAACACCTTATTTTGCAATTTCCTGAGTTGTTTTCTGATGTGCCCTCCTTAACAAATGTACTGTGTCACGACATCGATACACAAGGCCATCCGCCAATTAAGCAACATCCTTATCGTGTAAATCCCACTAAATGTGCTGTCATGAAATCCGAGGTTGCCTATTTAGTTGATCATGGTCTAGCTCGGCCAAGTTTTAGTGCCTGGAGTTCACCCTGTCTTTTAGTCCCAAAGTCGGATGGCACATCTCATTTTTGCACTGACTATAGGCCCTTTTCAGTCACGTGACCTTCGTAAACGCGACCACCATTTTGGACATGTAGTGGACTTCGGCTCGAATCAGTTTGAATGCGAGGAAGGCGACAAACAAAAAACATAAAAGAAAAAGGAGCGAGATGCAGAAAACACCTTCACTATCCAGCGACGTAGGGCATTTACAGGGCGAGCAGAGGGAGAGGTATTTGCAAAAATTGAGGTTAGCAGGCTTAGAGAACGATGTTTACCTGCTTCCACCAGGATTGTTCACTGACGTACGGTCCAGCTTGCTCCCCCTCAAATTAAGCAGCGTGCTCCGGAAGCCGGAGCGCGCTGTTTAATTTGAGGGGGAGCAAGCCGGAGCGCGCTCCGGAACCTCGGCCGGAGCACTCCGGGAGCAAGCCGGAGCGCGCTGCTTAATGTGAGGGGGAGCAAGCCGGAGCGCGCTGCTTAATTTGAGGGGGAGCAAGCCGGAGCGCGCTCCGGAACCTCGGACGTTGGCTCCGGCAGCTATTTACACTGGATCCGGCGTAAATAGCTGCCGGATCATAATTACAGTAAACTAGTAAATCCAGTAAAGGAAAAACTTGAGACTGAAAGGTTTTAACAGTCATCCAAATGACTGAACGTAAACATTGCTACAGTAACATACTAGCTACTATGTTGTTGACATTAGCTAGTCAACAATAGCTACTACAGAAGAACAAAGAGGTTACAATGGGTTATTTTAACCTAATTGGTTACACACTCGCCGCCACAGAATGTTAACAGCAATGTAATGCCTTTTCTGGCTAATTTTATTCGTCTTACCTCCAACAAAGTGGTCACTACACAAGTGTTGGTATGCCGAGGGCTGCCAATCTTTCCTGTTAATGGCCGCTATCCATCTTCTCCATCGGGATCCGATAAAATGATAACCCTTGCCTTGTTTGTTGATGGTTACTACATCCAGGTGCACAACAATATAGTGGCATGATGGAAGTCTTGCTGAAAGTAAAAACTTTCTTTGCTGCCGTTCCTCAATGTTGGCTGTGGTAAACTACTGGTAGTACATGTCCAAAATGGCGGCTGCGTTTGTCATGATGTCACATGAAAAGGGTCCATAGGAAGGTTAATGCCGTTACTAAGTCAGATTCTTTTCCATTACCACACATGGAAGACTGTGTCGATAGGGTGGGTTCGGCCTCTTTTGCGATGAAGTTAGATCTTTTGAAGGGATATTGGCAAGTTCTGCTGACACCTAGAGCTGCCGAAATTTCCGCCTTCGTTACACCAGACAGTTTTATGCAATATTCTGTAATGGCGTTTGGGTTAAAGAATGCTCCCTCTACTTTCCAGTGTCTGATGAACAAAGTGCTTGCTGGTGTTTCTAACTGTGAAGCGTATTTAGATGATGTCATAATTCACTCATCTTCGTGGGCTGAACATTTAGAAGACGTTCGTACCGTCTTTGGGCGGTTGAGGGATGCGTCTTTAACCTTGAATCTCGCAAAGTGCGAGTTCGGCAAAGCTACCGTCACAGACTTGGGGAAACAGGTTGGCCAGGGTCAAGTTCGCCCTCTAGAGGTGAAAGTGTTAGCCATTTTGCAGTTTTCCACACCAACTACGAGACGGGAGCTGCGCAGGTTTTTGGGTACGGCAGGCTACTATCGTGGCTTCTGTCGGAATTTTTCTGATGTCGCTCTGCCTTTAACCAATCTGTTGAAACATGGTTGTGACTTTTATTGGTCTGAGGATTGTGAGATGGCATTTAAAAATGCAAAGGCTTTGTTGTGTAGTGCACCAGTATTGGCTGCTCCAAATTTCCAGCTGCCTTTTAAACTGGAGGTTGACGCCAGTGCCACCGGTGCTGGAGCTGTACTTCTACAGGAAGATGTGAATGGAATTGATCGCCCCATTTCTTATTTTTCTAAGAATTTTTCTAAACACCAACTTAATTATAGTACCATTGAAAAAGAAGCTCTAGCACTGTTACTTTCGCTACAGCATTTTGAGGTTTATGTTGGCTGTATGTATGTGTCTGTGTTTGTGTGCGAGTGTGTGAGTGTCTGTGTGTGTATGTGTCTGTGTGTGGTTTATGTTGGCTCAACCACAGTTCCTTTGATTATTTATACTGACCACAATCCTCTTGTTTTTCTGTCCAGGATGTGGAATGCAAACCAGCGTCTGATGCATTGGTCCCTGTACCTGCAAGGTTTTAACCTGGACATCCAATATAAGAAAGGAAAAGAAAATCTTATGGCCGATGCTCTGTCCCGTGTCTAGTGTGTTGTTTGCTTAACATGGAGTGAAGTTTTTTTTCTAGTACCATATAATGGTAGTGTTTTTGTTCAACCTAGGTTGAACTTCTGGTGGTGGGGGTGTTACGTCTGTGTTTGTACGTGTGTGTTTTTCTCCTCCTGTCGTGTGTCTCTCCCTTTCCCAGGTGTATTGCAGCCTGGGTTAATTGGCTCCTCCTCCCCCACCTGATGTCAATCAAGGAGTGCCTATATAAAATCTGGAGTTCCACCTACCAGAGAGAGGAGAGGGCTTGGGGTTTTACACGCTCGTACACCGGTGCTGCCTTGCCACTTGCGGCCGTCAGTCCGTTGGTGCTTCTTGTGAGGGTTGGCTTCTGGGACTGCCAACCTTAATATTCGGACCTTTGGACTTTGTAAAAATTACTATTTTATCATTTTTATTTTGTTAGCACATGTAAATAATAAATCCCTCACTTTTTCATTTTAAATCGCCTTGTGTTTTTTTTCGGGGTTGTTCACCACCATTGTTGCTGGCTGACCTAGACTAGCGTGTAACACCCCTCCATATATTAAAGAACTCCTACAGACCTACACACCCTCCCGTTCACTACGGTCATCTAACACGGGATTATTGGCTGAACCAAATGTCAGACTCACTACAATGGGAGAAAGGGCTTTCTCATATGCCACTCCGAAACTATGGAATTCCCTTCCCTCACGTATTCGTACCCTGGACTCTGTTTCACAATTCAAAAGTGCACTTAAAACTCACCTTTTTAAATTAGCATATGGGCTCTAAGTCACCCACTTGCTGTTATGGTTTTGATGTTTTTATCATTGATTTTTCTTTTTAACATTGACTTTTTATCTGTAAGGTGACCTTGGGTGCTTTGAAAGGCACCGTGAAACAAATTAAATGTATTATTATTATACATACACACACGCGCACACAGACACACACACACTTGCACACACAAACACACACTCGCACAAAAACACACACAGACACACACTTACACAGAGACACACGCGCGCACACACACACACACAAACACAGACACATACATACACACACTCGTGCGCGCACACACAGACACACATTCACACACACACTTGCGCACACACAAACACAGACACATACACACACAGACTCTCAGACACACACTCGCACACACAAACACACACTCACACAAAAACACACACAGACACATACATACACACACACACACAGACACACACACTCGCACACAAACACAGACACATACATACACACACTCGCGTGCACACACAGATACACACACAAACATACACACACAGACACACACATTCACACACACACTTGCGCACACACAAACACAGACACATACACACACAGACTCTCAGACACACACTCGCACACACACATACACACACACTCGCTCACAAACACACACACAGACACACACACATGCGCACACACACTGACACACACACACTCAGACACTCACACACACTGACACACATTATCAGCAAAATAACTCCAGACCATCAAGCTGCCACCACCACGTTTCACTGTTCCTATGATGCTCTCTCTCTCTCTCTCTCTCTCTCTCTCTCTCTCCTTCTTCTTCTCTCTCTCTTTCTCTTCCACCTCTCTCTTTCTCTCTCTCTCCCACCCTCTCTCTCTCTTTCTCTCTCACTCTCTCTCTCCCCCTCTCTTCTTCTCTCTTCTCTTTCTCTCTTCTGTCCCCCCCCCACCCACTGTTGATGTAAAGTGAAGGTTCCGTGACACACAGAGGGAATATTTCAGCCCACAGAGAAAAGTGAATCTGGGTCAGCAGCAAAAATCACACACACACACACACACACACACACACACACACACACACACACACACACACACACACATCTGGGTCACTATAATATGGTACAGCATTAAAAGCAGCATCAGCACAGACTTACAGTTTGATCTCTTCACCTTCTCACCAATTCAAGTGTGTAAATTTACTCTGAGTTACCTTTAAACCCTGCAAGGGGGGGAGAGAAAGGGAGAGAGGGAGAGGGAGAGGAAAAGAGGGGGGGGGGAGGGGGGAGGGGATGAGAGGAGGAGTTTCAGGAGTTCAGTGTTCTCCTGTGTCCTGTGAAGCACAGCCTTTAGTAACTGAAGCTCTTCTGCTTCTTGTGTGTAAATAATAATAATAATAATAATAACTAGACCGGACAATTCCCCGGGGGAAATTGTGAGAGGATGCAGTGCGCGAAGCAATTCGGTCACGCATGTTCGCTGGCCGTGAACGTGTGACCTGCAATGACGTTTCAATGCAATGATTGTGTGTGTGCTTGAGACAGCAGCCATCATGAAGAAGAGCTATTCAACAGTATGAACAAAGTGACTACAGGCGGAAATTAGCATGTACTGCTTTAACCTGGGACAGACATCTGTCCTTACCACAAGGATAATGTTTAATTTGTGCACTGTCCCTTTTAAAAATAAAATAAACTCTAAACTCTAAGAAGAGTGTTTGTAGTTTGTATGTACGAACAGAAGTGTTCCTAATAAAGTGGGCGGCTAAGGTGAGGCTGACACACAAGGGCTGGAGTTTTCTACTGTTTTTTTTATGAAGGACCAGGCCTCGAACAATGACAAATAACTCGACAACGGAAGCAGCTATTCACAAAATTCTTTCACAGTGAGCGCTAGAAGGGTCTCCTGAATAAAATGATGTATTTTTTTGTTTGTATTGTTAAAAATGAGGACGCTACAGGGAGTTAAAAACGAGTGACTTTTCAGCAACGTTTATACTGGGAGTCAATGAGGCCGCTCACCTGTGCTCTCCTCACTTTGAGGCTTGTCATTCAAAAACCGTAAATCCTATCGTTTAGGTAGACACATTGTGTGAATCAGGACAAGTTTTCCTACTACTTTTGAGAAAATCATGTCTGTAGAGTGAAATTTGAGGGAGTGTTCCTAATAAAGTGGGCGGCTAAGGTGAGGCCTGTCGGCTGCCCTCTTCTCAGTTTCTCAGAGCAGCGGATGTTTGAAAAAGTGCTTTTTTTTCCAATTAATTCCATAGAAATGAATGGGGTTTTTTTGGGACAAGTGTGACTACTACTTTTGAGAAAATTATGTCTGTAGTGTGAAATTTGTGGCTGAAAACAGTTTAAGTTTGAAATTTTGAGCATGATTTGTGTGTGTGCTTGAGACAGCAGCCCCCCTCTGCCCCGTCACTGGCCCCAATCGGCATGGTGACGGGCCTGAACAGGAGAGTTAAGAGACACACAGAAGATTATGTCAGGTTTCTGCTGTGTTTTGCTAAGAAGTAGGCCTCGAACAATCACAAATAACTCGACAACGAAAGCTTCTATTCACAAAATTCTTTCACAGTGAGCGCTAGAAGGGTCTCCTGAATAAAATGATGTATTTTTTTGTTTGTATTGTTAAAAATGAGGACGCTACAGGGAGTTAAAAACGAGTGACTTTTCAGCAACGTTTATACTGGGAGTCAATGAGGCCGCTCACCTGTGCTCTCCTCACTTTGAGGCTTCTCATTCAAAAACCGTGAATCCTATCATTTAGGTAGACACATTGTGTGAATCAGGACAAGTTTTCCTACTACTTTTGAGAAAATCATGTCTGTAGAGTGAAATTTGTGGATGAAAACACAGTTTAAGTGAGAAAGTTTGAGCTTTTTTTTGAAGCCGCCTACACTCTGAGTTAACGAGGCGCACTGGTGTGTAACGCAATAGACACCCATTCAAAAGCCGGATTTTCTCCCAGAAACCACATGGCGTTTGAACCGGGCCTGATCCGAAAGTGTAAAACCTAGCAGAAAAGTTGAATGCCAGATCCACAGAGGAGAAGTTTTCCTACGTTTTAGAGTTTGAATCATGTCTCTAGGTGAAAGCATGCCAGAGCAGCGGATGTTTGAAAAACGTTGAAAAAGTGCTTTTTTTTCAATTAATTCCATAGAAATGAATGGGGTTTTTTGGGGCGATTTTTTCGCGACTACGTCGCGAAAAAATCGTAAACTGTAGAGAAAAGTAATAGCATAGCGAGTCCGATCGAGCCGCACGTTTTGATATATTGTTTGTCTGTGTGCGACGTACGGTTATTGAGTTATTCGAAATCAAAATTTGCGTAGGAATAATAAGAAATATAAGAAGAAGAAACACGTAGAAGAACAATAGTTGCAGTGCTTTGCACTGCAACCTATGGGCTCCCCTAGGGGAGCCCATAGGTTGCTGTGCTGCAGCACTGCATCCTAATAATTGCAGGTGATTTATTGGGTTTTGATCTCATTCAGAGATCGTGGTGGTCGAGGTGGGCGTGGTTAAAACCTGTTGGTGCAGAACGCCTCAGAGCGCAGTGAGAGTGTGATGTTTGCCAGAATGCTGATGTGATCACTGAGGAGTGTGAAGGTTTTATCAGTGAGACTCTGAAACTAAACCACATCCTCAGGTGTGTGACGTCACTGAGGGAGATTGTTTTTTTCTTTCCCTCAGTTGTAAAGCAACCTTGGGTGTGAGAAAGGTGCAATATAAATTGAACTTTTATTATTATTATTATTATTATTATTATTATTATTATTATTATTATTCACACTGAACCTCCAACACACACTTTTATTCCTAATTCACATCACAGCTCTGAAACTAAAGAAGAAAGTGTTGGACACCAGATGTGTTGTGTCTGATCCCGGGGACTGATCTGACTCGCAGCTGTTCCTTCATATGTTCAGAGTCTCAAAGGCCAAAAGCACACGTCCCGGAGTTTGCAGAGTTTGCTCGATTTGCTCGTTCTGCACGTCATGTTGATTTGCTCTCAGGTTAATAATCCATTAATCCCGAGTTAATCCTGAGTTAATGAGTCACTCTGCCCCACTGCGCTCTGGTTATATAAGAGCAGGAGGGTTCACTCAGAGACAATATGAAGCTGGTAGAGAGCAGGTCGAGTTCTGCAGTGTGATCTGGACAGGAAACTCCTGAAGCTCATCTTCTCTGATCTTGCCATCATGGGCGTGGTCTACAGCGTAGGAGAGTGAGTCACTTCTGTCTCTTTAACTCATAATCCATCGATGTGATATGATGAGGAATGAAGGTTTGTGTGGAGATATTTTAGAGGTAGCAGGTGATGTATTTGAGATTTCCTGATCACGGTGTTGAGTCACATCCCTCCATCGTCCCGGCCGCAGTACTGACGTTTACTGAACTCGAGCCCACTTCCATTTTTATAAAGTCATTTTGTTATTTTATCATTCTGGAGCTGATTGTATTAAATCCCATAGGAAATTAGCATGGTGACATTTTTGGGATTTTTGGGCTGATGATATTAATACACTGCATGACCAAAAGTATGTGCACCCCTGACCATCACACCCATATATTCTTGTTGAACATCTTATTCCAGATGTATTCTCTTCTACTGCGATAATAATCTCCATTCTTCTCAGATGGTTCTCCACTAGATTTTTGGGCGTGGCTGTGGGGTTTTGTGATCACTCAGCTACAGGAGCGTTAGTGAGGTCAGACACTGATGTTGGTGAGGAGGTCTGGGGTGCAGACGACGTTCCAGTTCATCCCAGAGGTGTTCAGTCAGGGCTCTGTGCAGGACACTCGGGTTCTTCACCCCAACCTTCACACGCCACGTCTTCATAGAGCTCACTGTGTGTACAGGAGCATCGTCCTGCTGGAACAGGTTTGGACTCTGAGTTCCAGTGAGGGGAAACTGTAACATTCCAGCAAACACAGACGTTCTGTACAACTGTGAGCTTCAGACTTTGTTGGAACAGTTTGGGGAAGAAACACACAGGTGTGATGGTCAGGGGGCACATACTTTTGGTCATATAGTGTTTCTTGTACATTAATAAATGTCTGAATGAGTCTTATGTTTCCCTCAGAGTGGATCATCTCTACACATTCTTCGTTCAGTGGTCTCCACACACGTACATGAAACACCACAGGAGGCGCGACTTGCTATTGGCCGATAAGGAAAAACTAGCTGTGATTGACAGCTTGCTGAGAGGCTCGGATCCCGAACACTGGAATGTGAGGATGTGGTTTATTTTTTATTATAATTTTAGCACTAAAGTCTTTCATTAGTACCAGTCTGTACCTCTTCTGTTCCTGTTACACTGCGTTTGGACGATAATTTAGTGTAAACGGGATACAAAAGGGGCGGCACGGTGGTGTAGTGGTTAGCGCTGTCACCTCACAGCAAGAAGGTTCTGGGTTCGAGCCCCGTGGCCGGCGAGGGCCTTTCTGTGTGGAGTTTGCATGTTCTCCCCGTGTCCGCGTGGGTTTCCTCCGGGTGCTCCGGTTTCCCCCACAGTCCAAAGACATGCAGGTTAGGTTAACTGGTGACTCTAAATTGAGCGTAGGTGTGAATGTGAGTGTGAATGGTTGTCTGTGTCTATGTGTCAGCCCTGTGATGACCTGGCGACTTGTCCAGGGTGAACCCCGCCTTTCACCCGTAGTCAGCTGGGATAGGATCCAGCTCGCCTGCGACCCTGTAGAACAGGATAAAGCGGCTACAGATAATGAGATGAGATGAGATTTTGGCTTTAAAGTCATAAACACACCAAAGTCTACAGACTCTCTCTCTCTCTCTCTCTCTCTCTCTCTCTCTCTTCTCTGCACGATTCACTTCTTCAGTACACATCACGCCATGTCACATTTTCCTTTTTATCCTGGAGTAAATGATACTTTACGAAATAAATAGATAAAGTGACACTACAGAACAGTTTTAAAATTGTTAAAGTTCTGCAGTTGTTTTTATGAAGAAAGTGTGAGAAGTGAGTCATGTTATTTTACTACTTCAGAATAAACAGATGTTAAATTATTTAGAGTCCAGCTCTCATCATATAACTAATATTCATTAAGTTTGGAATAACACACTTTATTCTATCCACATTCACTGGATCTGAGCAATTGTGCGCTCTGATTGGCTACTCTACTACTAGGATATCAGCTCATATACCGTGAATAGAGAAAAACAAAATGGTGGAGCATGTTGCTGAACCGACCAAGAACGAAATAAAAACCCTACTCGAAAACAAAACCCCCCAAAATACAAAAAAAGTAACAAAATATGGAATAAAAGTATTTGATGGCAAGAATGCATATTTTTTTTCAAGAATAATTATTATTGCATTTTTCACAAGTTGCTCCTGTCATTTCGTCAGTTTGTTTACATTCTAAACAGAAATGATTTTGTCGGACATTTTATATAAAGTTTTTATTTATCGAATTTGTGAAAAATAAAAATAAAAATGCTCTGTTTCTCAAAATCCAGTGAATGTGGAGAGAATAAAACAGTTATTTCACTCAATCTCATTGCACATGGATTATAGACAACTCGGTGCTTCACAACGCATCGACTATCAGCTCACGTATGACTTGATTTCATGGAATAACTGTTAAATATCCTGAGATATAATACAAAAATAATCCACACAGGTGTGGTGTGAAGCGGAGTTACTGTTACTACCATGAAGATGATTATTTTCCTAAAACTGAACAGTGTGAAGTGTTTTATTCCTTTTAAACCATAACGAGTAACAAGTGCAATTTTTAATTTATTATTGAACGACATGTCACACTTTTAATCTGTTTATACTGTAGTTATATTTAATATAGTGGATGTTCAGTGAAATGAATGAGTTCCTGTTTCTCACTGACATTATAGCAGCGATAAACAGTTGTTCCCTCACCAGACTCTCTTTATTCTCTCTGTTCAAGTTAATAAGAGAAAATAAAATTGCAGCTTGTTCCATCATGTTCCTGAGAAACTGTAAAGAACCGTAAACTCTTCTGTCCTGAAGACGTCAGAAAACTTAAACCTCCAGCTTCACCTCTGACTGATACACAGCACTCACACTGGAGACTCCTTACAGAAACGATACAGAAATAAACGTCTCTTTACTTTAAGGAAAACTTCACCATCAGTGATTTCTAAAAATCTGTTTATTATCAGTGGAGCGTCTGCTGGACATGCCCCTGTGAATGAGCCATTACTATAGAAACCATAATGTATCAGATAACGAGTGCATTAATATAAAATAACTGTGTGTGTTCCAGCTGAAACTCCTGAGCGGTTATACAGAAACACTGCAACTTTCTGACCAATCAGATGAGAGAGTTCCAGCACGCTGTGGTGTTCCGCTGAACGCTGAACTGCTTTAACACTCTCCTGTGTTCCTCTACAGCACACAGCGGAGTCCCTGTTTCATTAGAAATCACAATAACACGCAGGCTGTGATGTTATCACATTATGATTCTTGTGAAACTGCATCACACTCCAGAGTCTGTGCTTCACCTGATCTCAATCACATACTAATCACTGACACGCTCCACTTTCTACTCAGTCAAACTGTAGATGCCAAAACTTATTCAGCCCACACCTCCCTACAATGCTTCTTCTTTTCCCCCCCCCACTGTTTTGTTCACTTTCATTTCCTCTCTGTGGGCTTGGTGTGTTCCAGCCGTTTACTGTAAATCACATAAACCTCTCAGACAAATAACAGCCACTCAAACGGCAGGAAAAACACCGGTGGAGAAACCAGCCAGTCAACAGCAGCGTGGGCGGAAGGAAGGGTATAAAGTACAGAGACGTTGGTGCTTCATTCACACAACTGAAACCCTGCGGCACTAAACACACACACACACACACAGTAGTGTATTATATTACAATGTTACTGAAACACAAGGTCAGTATGAGCGAGAGAACCGAGGAGAACATAAGGATCCTGTTCTTCTGCAGAGGCTGTGAGGAACCGTATGTTCAGGTGAGGGCAAAGAGCCAAAGCAAGTTTCATTTCATTTTAAATTCATCTTAATTTCATGCACCACATATCTTTGTTCAGAGGAGAGCGTCCTCTACACGACTTGGGCTCCACGTCTCTAAATCTGGATGAATGCAGTGTTTCAGGCCACATGTCATTGTGCAATACTGTGTGTGGTGTGCCAATATTAATGCACCGAATCCACAACGCTCACGTACATGTTTATAATGCATTTATAACACATTCTACATGCATGAGCATGATCATGAGCAGGTCAGTGGAGGAACTGCAAACATCTTCATCCCTCTGACTTCCTCTTGTTGTTATTATTATTATTATTATTATTTATTGTTGTCCTGGGAAATTGGCCGTAACGCAGTGAGACATGTGCTCATGTGCTGGATTAAATGTTGGCCTCCCTCTCGTCCTGTGCAGATCATCATGGTGAGGAAGGAGAAACGTTCCCAGAGTGTGTACAGCTCTCCAAGTGTGTTGATATCTGAGGATGAGGACACTGAGGACACACTTCCTGTGCTGCAGCAGGACAGTCACATCATCAGGGAGCATCACATAGAGAAGGTGAGCGTCACTCCACCACCTGCTCAGTGCTCGAGTGCACAGGAGTGAGTGGTGTTTGTGTCTGTGGGTGTGGTTAGGGGTGGAGCAGTATGGGAGTCACGTAAACTGTAGCGAATGTGTTTTTGGGGACATAAACAATCTGGGCGGCACGGTGGTGTAGTGGTTAGCGCTGTCGCCTCACAGCAAGAAGGTCCTGGGTTCGAGCCCCGTGGCCGGCGAGGGCCTTTCTGTGTGGAGTTTGCATGTTCTCCCCGTGTCCGCGTGGGTTTCCTCCGGGTGCTCCGGTTTCCCCCACAGTCCAAAGACATGCAGGTTAGGTTAACTGGTGACTCTAAATTGAGCGTAGGTGTGAATGTGAGTGTGAATGGTTGTCTGTGTCTATGTGTCAGCCCTGTGATGACCTGGCGACTTGTCCAGGGTGAACCCCGCCTTTCGCCCGTAGTCAGCTGGGATAGGATCCAGCTCGCCTGCGACCCTGTAGAACAGGATAAAGCGGCTACAGATAATGAGATGAGATAAACAATCTGTTTGTTAATTCCATTTTTTAAAATTTAAGTGTTGTATGAAGCAGCTGAGTGTGTTTTACACATCTGCATCCACTCAGCTCGCCTTCTTAACGAGACTCTTAACGAGGTTCTGAATTTATAACTTTAGCATCCTGTTATCAAATTCCATTATTAAGTTGGATGATTTGATGAAAATGAAATCCGGTGCACACACAGTGTTGAAGGAACTGATTTGCACAAAGTTGACTCGGTAAACCTACAGGATTCTGTCTCTACATGAGCGAAGGGAACAAACAGAGATTTGGAACACGGCCCAAAAAACACGGCAGTGCAAACACACAGCTACAGAACACTTTTATACAAATGGTTCATTTTAACCTGAATGAATGAATGTGTGTGTGTGTGTGTGTGTGTGTGTGTGTGTGTGTGTGTGTGTGTGTGTGTGACAGTTAGCTCCACGTCTCCCAGCTCGTGTTCAGTGCTCTCCCTGGCAGCTGGTTTACAGCACAGAAATTCACGGCACCAGCCTGAAAACCCTGTACAGGAAAACAACAGAAATCCAACAACCGGTACTACTGCTGATACAAGACACACACAACCAGGTAGACACACACACACACACACACACACACACACACACACACACACACAATCTGTACAGTTCAGTTGACTCACGCCCTGTGTGTGTGTGTGTGTGTGTGTGTGTGTGTGTGTGTGTGTGTGTGTGTGTGTGTGTAGGTATTCGGGGCATTTTCCTCAGACTCGTTCAGAGTGAGTGATTGCTGCTACGGAACTGGGGAAACGTTCCTCTTCACATTCAGCCCCAAGTTTAAGGTATGAATCATTGTGCACCCGAGGTGCATTGTGCACCCGAGCCACACGTGGCGCTACACGCCCCATCGTGTTGGTACACTTCCGGTTGTCGTCATGAAGAAGAGCTAAAGTGTTGCCAGATACTGCTGACGTTTTCCAGCCCAAAACATGTTCAAATCCGCTAAAATGCACTTAAAACCCCCAATCTGGCAACACTAGCAGTTCCGTGTTCAAGCTGTTCGGCTTGCTCTAACAGACTGTATGGCTACAAACTGTCCGGCGCAGACCACTGTTTTGTAAGACAACTTATTTTGCACAATAATATTTTTCTAAAGTCCATTTTTTGCTTACAAAAAAAAAATTTTTTTTTTTTGCTTACAATTTAACTTATGTCTTAATAAACACACAAAAAGGTCAATTGTTTTGTTTTTATTGACATTCTTCAGATGTTGGACATATATATATATATATATATATATATATATATATATACACACACAAATACAGTGACTTGTTTATGTACACAATTCACAGCTATGTAACAGCTGTACAGATGTATTTGGTGATAGAGTAAGTGAGCTAAATTTTAACAGTGCAAACAATGCCACAAAAAGAAAAGATTCATGCCGTTGTCATGATTCGTTGTCATGCCGACCGAGGCTGTTGTGTTTCCCGCTTGTGGTCTCGTCACTCGTCACTTCCGGAAGTAGCTCGACAACTAGCTCGATAGGGTTTACATGCACAAAGTAGCTCGGAAGAAATCGCATAAACTAGGTCGTGTAGCTCGATTCCGAGAAATCAAGTTCGGTTCAATTTCAGCCGAATTAAGGTGTATACATGGCATTTTGAACTTCAATTTCAGTCGAGCAATGGCAGAAATTCGATTCTCTCTATGTGCATGTAAACGTAGTGAATGAATCAGTGAATCAGCATGATCATGATCATTCCTCACACTCCTGCTTTTATATCATTTTACACACACACACACGATGAAATGATTAATCTGTGTGTGTGTGTGTGTGTGTGTGTGTGTGTGTGTGTGTAGATGTTCCAGTGGAGTGGAGAGAACTCGTACTTTGTGAGAGGGTTCCTCGACTCGCTGCAGCTCGGAGCGGGAGGGTGAGTCCCTTCATCACACTGACGTCAGTAATCTGATTCAACTCCGTGTTTTCAGACAGAAATCAATAATCAATAATCAGGTTCTTTTATTATCATCACCACAAAACATGTGATTTCAGTTTCTGCTGAATGGAACACTTTTATCTCCTGATAAACACCAACACCACGTCAGTGCACTTTATCAACAGACACGATTATACACACACAACCCGAGCTCAGTGTGTGTTCAGAGACACACATGTTGTTTATAGAAATATGAAATGAATCAGATTTTAATTCTAAACTCACTGAATAATCTGATTACTGAGCTGAAACCCAACAGATTTAATAAACTCCAGTACTCGGTGTAATCTGATGTGTCAGTGTGCTGTTTATATGAACACTGATAATCAGATCACTGCTGATATCAGATAATAAGATTATTAGAGGAAGATCATTCAGGAATATTTTAATCTAAAGGACATCAGTGTTACAGCTGTGAAGATTTTTTATCATGTAAAATGTACAGAAGTGCAGAGGACCTGATCAGTGTGTGTGTGTGTGTGTGTGTGTGTGCAGAGGGCCATTCGGGTTGTGGTTAGACTCGGATCTTCTCCGTGGCTCGACGTTTTCCTGTAACACTTTCCGTAACACTCCTCTGTCTCCACATCACGACTTCAGCGTGCAGGTGCTCGAGGTGTGGAGCTTCCAGTGAACACAAGAACCCACCAGAGAACCTCATCCTGAATGTGTCCATATCATTCACACACACACACACACACACACACACACACACACACAGTGACTGTGATGATCACACATCCTTTACTAGCAGTTTTATATCACACTAACGTGTGTGTGTAAGTGTCAGTGTGTAAGAAACACAGTTGTAAATAATATTAAATTGTAAAAATGTGTACAGTTTTGTATTTACATTTTTTAACATGTTAAATTATAGTGTTGTTCTGCAGTGTGTGTTTTATCTCCGTGCTGGTGCTGATTCTTTTATCTCCAATAAATTTTTTTTTCTGCTGATTTCTGTCTGATTCATCCTTCATCAGGCACTGAACACACACACACACACACACACACTATAAACACTCTCCCTCCGTTTCCACCCAGGATTCAGGTTTGCGGAGTGTTTTGTGTGATGGACCTGTGTGACCTGCAGAGTGTATTCTCCTTCTGAGAACACGGTGTGGGTGAGCAGTAAAACACTCTTACTGTAAGTGAGCGAGCCTCGGAGAGGATTATTGATGTAAGAGCTGGTGGATGCTGGGCATGTCTCAGCCTGTCCTGCTCCTCTCAGGTTCACATCTGAGCTGCTGCACTTCAGTAAACAGAGGCTTTTATTACACACACACACACACACACACACAGCACTAACAGTGCAGAGGTCCAGTAGAGAGCACTGTGAGTTTCCTCTCTGAAGGTGTGGATTACTGAGGCCACTGCTCTCTGTGTCCAGCTTCCTTCACGGACGTGGGCGTGGTCGCGGGCGTGGTCAACTAGAGTTAGACAAATCTCATCTGTCTCCTTCCTCTTCCGCTCCCTTCAGGTCTTTATTGTTAGATTGTTCCAGAACGAGTGAAGTGACCCCTGACCCTCTGATCTGATCTGATTGGTGTGTGAACAGTTTTACCTCTGTAGTGAGTTCCCACCTGGAGAGTTGTGTGATTATTGGGGCGGAGCCGTGATGAGTGGCGTGAATGGCAGTGAATCCGGGGCTTGATGAATGAGCACATGGTGCAGTGGCGTGTGAAGGGCTTTGTGTGGAGAGATTTTCACGACGGTGGGAAAGAGACCGAGAATAACCGTAAAGCAAACTAGCGCCATCTAGTGGCTCAGTTTATACACTGCACCACCCCCCGTTTTATATAGCAGACACCACAAGCCCCGATTAAGCCCTGATTTAACTTTAGGACTGCAGTTGTCATGAACAGTTTTGCACTCAAGCTTCCATCAATGAAGAGTTTATAACATCAACGAAACTGACTTCATGTTAAAATTGTTAATGTTATAGTCATGTTGTCTGTTGTTGCCCAAATGAGGATGGGTTCCCTTTTGAGTCTGGTTCCTCTCGAGGTTTCTTCCTCATGTTGTCTGAGGGAGTTTTTCCTTGCCACCGTCGCCACAGGCTTCATCATTGGGGATAGATTAGGGATAAAATTAGCTCATGTTTTAAGTCGTTCAAATTCTGTAAAGCTGCTTTGCGATAATGTTTATTGTTAAAAGCGCGAAACAAATAAACTTGACTTGACACAAGCATGTTCTCGGTTTACCCAGTCCCCCCAGGATTCCGCGGGCCTTTTTTTGTGATTGCTGCGGGCTAAAATGTCTGATGTTGCGGAGGGGGTTTCCAAAAAATTGCGATGAAAGTTGCGGTGTTTTTTAGGTTTTTGTTGTGATTACATTGCGGGAGGAAGTGAAAGTTGCAAGAAATTGTTGCGATTTTCTCTTTTTGTGATTAAAATTGAGTGATATGTTAAATATTAAGTTATTACTGAAAAACAATTGATTAACAAAACAAAGACACTGAGAAATGGTCCTATAAACAACTTTATCAATATAAAAGATTACCAGGACTACAAAAATGCAGAAAAATAGGCTTTACTTATCCAAATGCACCTGTTGGTTCAAAAGTTAAAGTGCAGAGAACCTCACAGCACAACATGAAGTTACCTTAAAATATAATATAAATGCCTCAGCTTTCATGTAAGAAAAAAAAAAACTATTAATACTGGCACTGTGTGCAGGCAGTCTCTCCTGAAGACTAAATTAAATAAATAATTATAAACTAATAAAATAAATGGCTCAGGCTTCATAGAAGAAAAAAACAATTTGAACAGAATCTCACAGTATGATGCTGAAGCTGCCTAAACAATGGAAAATAAAATACCATTTTGGCAAAAACATTGGCATCCATTAATTTCCTGTATTAAGTAAAAAAAATAAAGTGCACACAGTCCTTCACTGTAAACATAACACACTTTCAGTAACAGAATTTAAGCCTACATAAACACTGACTCGCACATGCTGCTTCTCTTGAACGGAAACACGGAAGTAAGCAGTGTTGCCAGATATTGCTGACGTTTTCCAGCCCAAAATATGTTCAAAACCCGCCAAAATGCACTTGAACGGTAAACCGCCCAATCTGGCAACACTGGAAGTAAGGCGGAAGGTAGTTTGTCGACGTCACCTCAAGACGACGCCAATGATTGGTCAAATTTGCAGGAAAGTTGCGGTGATTGGATATAATTGTAACCTCGCCCTGGATTCGCGGGGATTGGTTGAATTTGCGTTGAAGTTGCAAATCGCAACATCGCGAAATCCTGGAGGGTCTGCTTTACTGTCATAACGTTTATTCTCTTACTGCGCCGCCTAGTGGCTTCCACATAAACTGAATCTTAATCAGGATGAATTATTTACTTATCGTGACAGGACGGAACAAACCATCACGTATTTTAATGTGGTGTCACGTATTTTCTTATATTTGCCTTCTGGGTTTTTATATGCTGTTCCGTCCCGCAATACCATTTTTTGTGACATTTTTACACCATGTATAATCTTTCCTTTTTTGTTCCAGTTTCACAGAGACATCCGTTGCATCCACCGTTTTATTACTCGGTATTTAAAAAGAAGAAAAGAAAGAACCCTTTATTCGTCACATGCACACTTCAAGCACAGTGAAATTCCTCTCTGCATTTAACCCATCTGAAGCAGTGAACACACACACACACCCAGAGCAGTGGGCAGCCACACCAAAGCGCCCAGGGAGCAGTCAGGGGTTCGGTGCCTCGCTCAAGGGGACCTCAGCCCAAGGCCGCCCCACGCCAACCTAACTGCATGTCTTTGGACTGTGGGGGAAACCGGAGCACCCGGAGGAAACCCACGCAGACACGGGGAGAACATGCAAACTCCACACAGAAAGGCCCTCGCCGGCCGCTGGGTTCGAACCCGGACCTTCTTGCTGTGAGGCGACCGTGCTAACCACTACACCATGTTACTTATCCCTCCTGGATAGCTGAACCCGTCCCGTCACACATGATAAATAAAGTTAGAAGAAAAACAAAATATTTTGTTTAGTTGTTTTATTGTCAAAACATATAACTTAACTACTATTTATTCATCTATTTTACAATTTCTTGCCTCTTTCTCTACCTTTTCGTTTCTTCAACTGACATTGCATACATTTCAACTTCTGATCTTTTTTGATCTGTGCTTCTGTTTTATGACCCACATTTTCACAATCAGTGTGAAACCACATTTTACTCCAGATGGCACTCGTTCCGCCACATGGGATTCCTTTGTGACATCACGCCGAGGTATATTCCATAATTGGAGTTCCGGGCTTTTAGATCAATTTTGATTGAAAATATCATGAATATAATGTTAATACAATGTGACGGGATATAATAATACAGGATAATCAAAGAATACATGACAGTGATACGTGTGAGTGCAAGATGTTAAGTATGAAACCCCTGAATATTTATAAAACGTAACGTTATTGTAATGTAGCATCCTGTTTCGCTTCATACTTTCTGTACCGGGTTATGGGAGACACTGAAAACACTTTATTCTGTCATTTTTTGGGAAAAACTGAAGCAAAATAAATTTCTCCCATTTTTACACCCTTTAGTGCTTTATTATGTGGAAAGTATATTATTATTATTATTATTATTATTATTATAGTCAAGAAAATATCAATAGCGCTTTTAACAATAAACATTGTTGCAAAGCAGCTTGACAGAATTTGAATGGCTTAAAACATGAGCTAATTTTATCCCTAATCTATCCCCAATGATGAAGCCTGTGGCGACGGTGGCAAGGAAAAACTCCCTCAGACGACATGAGGAAGAAACCTCGAGAGGAACCAGACTCAAAAGGGAACCCATCCTCATTTGGGCAACAACAGACAGCCTGACTATAACATTAACAGTTTTAACATGAAGTCAATTTGGTTGATGTTATAAACTCTTCATTGATGGAAGCTTGAGTGCAAAACTGTTCATGACAACTGCAGTCCTAAAGTTAGCAAGTCAACTGCAGTCCACAGCCATAAAAGCATTACTGTAAGAGTCCAGAGTGTCTTCCAAGTGTGACTTTCAACTGTCCACATGGGGCCGTCCTCCACAGGAGCGATGTGATGAGACTCCAGCCAGACACAGGGCACCAGGATGGATCAGGCAGGTCCGAGGAGCAGAAGAGGTTCAGCATCTCGATCCCAAGATTGACATGTAACTCAGAGGGACAGATTTGGGGGGGAGGGGGGAGAGAGAGGGAGAGAAAACACAGGTTGTTAGGTATGCCCAATGTCACCTGAATAAGTAGGAACAGTATACATATTGCGCTGAGTGCAAGCAGGGACTCCGGCAACTAACTATGACAGCATAACTAAAAGGGGAGAGCCAGAAGGTAACACAGGCATGAGGGGCCCCGGGACATAAAGCAGCAGCCACTACACCGTCAACAAACTCGAGTGAGCAAGCGAGTGAGGACTGACAGCATCCATACATCCCAGTTTACCAAAACACTCTGTCTGGGGATCCTCCAGATCTACACCTTTACCTCATAAACACCATTAACACAAGGCTTGACTAAACAGATATGTTTTCAGCCGAGACTTAAACGCTGAGACTGTGTCTGATTCCCGAACACTACTTGGAAGGCTGTTCCATAACTGTGGGGCTTTGTAAGAAAAGGCTCCGCCCCCTGATGTAGCCTTCACTATACGAGGTACCAGCAGATTGCCTGCACCTTTTGATCTAAGTAGGCATGGCGGGTCATAAAGGGTTAACTGGAGCTTGTTTATGCAGCTTGTTTTTATTGGAACATCCAGACAGTAAGGCATTACAATAATCCAACCTGGAGGGAACAAAAGCATGAACTAGTTTTTCTGCATCATGTAGTGACATTAAATTTCTTATCTTAGCAATATTTCTGAGATGAAAGAAAGCTATCCAGGTAATGTTATCAGTGTGAGTTTCGAATGAAAGACTGGGGTCAATAATCACTCCGAGGTCTTTTACTGCTGCACGTGAAGAAACAGAAAGGCCATCCAGAGTCACTGTGGAATCAGAAAACTTACTTCTAGCTGCATGTGGTCCGAGTACAAGTACTTCAGTCTCGTCAGAGTTAAAGCAGAAGGAAATTAATAAGCATCCAGTGTCTAATGTCCTTCACACATTCCTCAATTCTATTAAGCTGGTGTCTCTCATCAGATTTTGCAGAAACATACAACTGTGTGTCATCAGCATAACAGTGGAAACTAATACAATGTTTACGAATAATATCACCCAGAGGGAACATATATAAAGAAAAAAGCAGTGGACCCAAGACAGAACCTTGTGGAACACCAAACTTTATCTCAGTACGTCTAGAAATATCACCATTTATATCAACTTATTGATAACGATCAGTTAAATAAGAGCTGAGCCAGGAGAGGGCCGTTCCCTTAACTCCCACAACATTTTCTAGTCTATCCAGAAGAATGGAATGATCAATGTATCAAATGCTGCACTAAGGTCAAGCAACACAAGCAGCGAGACACAGCCCTGATCAGACGCCAACAGTAGGTCGTTTACTACTTTAACCAGAGCTGTTTCTGTGCTATGATGAGGTCTAAATCCTGACTGATACATTTCATGGATGTTATTCCTATGTAAATATGAGCATAACTGCTGCGCCACAGCTTTTTCAAGGATCTTGGAGATAAAGGGGAGGTTTGATATTGGGCGAAAATTGGACAGCTGACAGGGATCAAGGTAAGGTTTTTTAATCCGTTGTCGGCATCCGTTCATCTCGTGAGACGATGGTGTAGCGCTAGGGGTTGGATGTGCATCTCCTAGAGTGGCTGTGGAGTCCCATTCTAGAGTGACAGTCTCTTGCACACTGGCTGCAAACAAAGGAGGATGGTTGACTGGCAGTGGCTGCCCTTGCTTTCCTCCTAGCTCTCTTGTCAGCAAGCTGGGAGTTTCTGGCATTTTCAGCCCTCTTGACTCCCTCCTTAACAGTAGATTAGATTAGAGATTAGATAAAACTTTATTGATCCCTTTGGGCGGGTTCCCTCAGGGAAATTAAGATTCCAGCAGCATCATTACAGATAAACAGAGAAAAGAAATAGAGAAAACTTCTAGATAAATTAAAATAAATTAAGTATTTACATATACAAATATAAAAAGAATAAGATATGGGGAAGAGAGGAAGGGGGAGGGGGGAAGAAGGTGGGGAGAAGGGGGGCGGCGTCAGGAGAGATATTGCACATTATATTGCACATTGTCTGGTATTGCTTATTGTCAGGCTAGGCTACTGCTCCTTCCCGTCCTCTGTCCTCCTGTTACCTCTCCTCCCCCCCAGAGAGGAGTTGTACAGTCTGATGGCGTGAGGGACAAAGGAGTTTTTAAGTCTGTTCATCCTGCACTTGGGAAGGAGCATTCTGTCACTGAACAGGCTCCTCTGGTTGCTCATGACGGTGTGAAGAGGGTGACTGGCATCGTCCATGATGTTCAATAGTTTGTCCATAGACCTCTTCTCTGCCACCGTCACCAGAGAGTCCAGCTTCATGTTGACCTCAGAGCCGACCTGCCTGATCAGTTTGTCCAGCCTGGATGTGTCCTTCTTTGATGTGCTGCCCCCCCAGCACACCACGGTGTAAAACAGGACACTGGTGACCACCATCCACAGGAGTTTCCTGCAGATGTTAAAGGACCACAGCCTCCTAAGGAAGTATAGCCTGCTCTGTCCCTTCCTGTATAAGTGATTGGTGTTACAAGTCCAGTCCAGCTTGCTGTCCAGCCACAGCCCGAGGTACTTGTAGGAATCCACAGCCTCCACCTTGACTCCTTCGATCAGAACTGGTCGTGACCTTGGTCTGGACCTCTCAAAGTCAATGACCAGCTCCTTGGTCTTCGAGGTGTTGAGCTGCAGATGGTTCCTGTTGCACCACACAGCAAAGTCCCTCACCAGGCTCCTATACGCCTCCTCTCTGTCATCACTGATACACCCAATGATGGCTGTGTCATCGGCAAACTTCTGAATGTGACACAGCTCTGAGTTGTAGCAGAAGTCCACGGTGTACAGGGTGAAGAGTAGAGGGTCCAGCACCATGCCCTGGGGTGCTCCGGTGCTGCTAATCACAGTGTCAGACGTGATGTCCTTCAGCCTGACGTACTGCGGCCTGTCAGTGAGGTAGCTGGAGATCCAGGTGACCAGGCAGGGGTCCACTCGCATCCTGTTCAGTTTGTCCTGAAGCAATAGGGACTGGATGGTGTTGAAGGCACTCAAAAAGTCCAAGAAGAGGATCCTCACTGTGCCATTTCCCTTATCCAGATGCGAGTGGGCTCGGTGTAGCAGGTAGAGAATGGCGTCTTCCACACCGACACCTGCCCGGTACGCAAACTGCAGACAGTCCTGGGCATGTTGTACCTGGGGTCTGAGGAGGCTGAGGAAGAGCCGCTCCAACGTCTTCATCAGATGTGAAGTGAGTGCCACCGGTTGGAAGTTGTTCAGCTCACTGGGCCAATTCTTTTTGGGAACTGGAACGATACATGATGTCTTCCAGAGGGTTGGCACTCTCCCCAGCTGCAGGCTGAGGTTGAAGATGCGTTGGAGTGGTTCACCCAGTTCAGCAGCACAGGTCTTCAGTAGTCGGGGACACACCTTGTCCAGGCCTGCTGCTTTCCTGGGGTGAAGCTTCCTCAGTTGACCTCTGACCTGGTCTGCAGTAATGCATGGAGGAGTCTGTTTTGAGGTGGGGGAGGAGGGGGCTGCTGTGATGACTGGGGTGAGGTGTGTTGAGGGAAGAAGGAGAGATGGCTGCAGTGAGGGAGAGGGTGGGGGGGACGTGGGCTGGTTGAACCAATTGAAAAAGTCATTCAACTCGTTCACCCTCTCCACTGTCCCCTCAACGACTCTGGTCTTTGTATTGTGGCCTGTGATGGTTTTCACACCTTCCCAGACCTCCCTCATGCTGTTCTCCTTCAGCTTCTGCTCCACCTTTCTCCTGTAGCTGTCCTTAGCTTCCCTCATGCAGCATTTTACCTCCTGCTGTGCTGCTTTCATTGCCTCCCTATCCCTGCTCCTGAAGGTGGCCTTCTTCCTGTTGAGGACAGCTTTGACTTCCTGTGTTACCCATGGCTTGTTATTAGGGTAACACCGTACAGTCTTAGTGGGGGAGACCACGTCTGCACAGAAGTTAAGGTAATCTGTCAGACAGTGTGTCAGCCCCTCTATGTCCTCACAATGTGGGCTAAGCAGCACATCCCAGTCTGTGATGTCATAACAGTCCCTGAGGGCATCTTCCATTTCAGGGGACCACCTCCTGATGGAGCTAGTTGTTGCAGGCTGCCTTTGGACCGGGGGGGTGTACTTCGGCTGTAGAAGAACTATGTTGTGGTCAGACTTCCCTAGTGGGGGGGAGGGGTGTGACTCTGTATGCATCCCTCACATTAGCTTACAGCAAGTCAATTGTCCTGTTGTTCCTTGTTGGACAATCCACAGCCTGGTAAAAAGCATCCAAAGTAGAGTCCAAAGTAGCGTGATTAAAGGCCCCAGAAATTATTATAAATGCCTCAGGGTGCTGTATCTGCAGCCTTGCTGTGACAGAGTGAATCCTCTCACATGCAGCGGCTGCGGCTCCCCTCGGAGGGATGTAAACACAGATGGTGATCACGTGACTGAACTCCCTAGGCAGATCATATGGCCGCAGGCTAACAGCTAGCAGCTCCAAGTCTGGGCAACATAAAACTGTCTTTATGGAGAAATGCCCTGGGTTACACCAGCGGTTGTTCACGTAAATGATGAGTCCCCCACCTTTGCCTTTCCCGCATGTGTTAGTGTCTCTGTCGGCTCTCACAGCAGTGAATCCCCGCAGGTCCACATTAGCATCCGGTACAAGGTGTGTTAGCCATGTCTCCGTAAAGATAAATAAGCTGCTCTCCCGGTAAATCCGCTGGTTGTTCAGAGTGGAAAGCTCGTTGACTTTATTCGGCAGCGAGTTCACATTCCCCATGATAACGGAGGGAATGGATGGTTTGTAGCACCGCCAGTTGTCTGCTAGTCTAGCCTTTAGCTTAACTCCAGCCTTGCAGCCCCTGGGTTTCCTCCTCAGCTCGGCTGGAATGTGGTGTCGTATCCCGGCTCATCCTATTGTTTTCAGGGCCAGCAGCTCCTCTCTCGAATAAGTGAGAAAACTGGCTCCTGGTTGCGTGTTAAAGTTAAATATATTCATGTTATATAGTAAAACACACTATGTCTTCGTAAGAAGAGCAGAAAAGTTAAAAAAAAAGGTGGAAAAAAGAGGTTTAAAGAGCTAAAAACTACAGAGCTACTGGAGAGGCAGCCGTCTCACACAGCGCCCATACGGATTTCAACAATCAAGACATCTCAACAATCTGCTCGACAATCCCAGGTGAGGGAAAGCACAGCAGATTGTCAAGAAGCATGTAGGGCTACTGTTAAGGAGGTGTTCATCTTCAGGTTTTTTAATTAGGGGTTTGATAACTGCTAGTTTAAAGGATTTGGGTACATCGCCGATCCTAAGAGAAGAATTTATTATTTTTAGAAGCGGTTCAATTACTTCAGGTATTATCTGTTTGAATAGACGTGTAGGTAAGGGATCTAGTACGCAAGTTGATGCTTTTGATGCCGAGATTAATGAAAGTAATTCAGTTTCTCTAAGGGGAGTAAAACATTCTAATTGCTGATCTGATAGTTATATTGTTAACTACAGGGTCACTTACATTGTCTGACCTTAAATTAGTACTTTGAATTATTATTATCATCCATCCATCCATCCATCCATCCATCCATCCATCCATCCATCCATCCATCCATCCATCCATTATCTGTAGCTGCTTATCCTGTTCTACAGGGTTGCAGGCAAGCTGGAACTTATCCCAGATGACTCTGGGTGAGAGGTGGGGTTTACCCTGGACAAGTCGCCAGGTTATCGCAGGGCTGACATAAGCCAGTATCTCACTGGGCTGCGACAGCTTGTGACAAATTGCGAACATCATTCACGAGAGAGTTTCAAAAGTGTCTTGAAACATTCACGGGGCTTCTCAATTTCCTCTCATGAGTCGCAAAGTGTCACTCCTTCGTTGCTGAAATTTTGAACATGTTCAAAAAAATTAGTGCAACAAAATTTCTCCCAAAATAGCTGCAAATGCGTCGCTGGTGTCGCAAAGCCATCGCGAACCCTTCTCAAGTCAGTTTCCGTGAGACAAGAAGTGCGAGTGTATCTCACTGGGCTGCGACAGCCTGTGACTAGTTGGAGACACAACAATTGCGATAAAATATGTGAATATCAATTCAGTGTGATTCCAAGTGAAAATTGTTGCTAATTCGCATATTTTATCGCAATTGTTGTGTCTCCAACTAGTCGCAAGCTGTCACAGCCCAGTGAGATACTACCCATAGAGACAAACAACCATTCACACTCACTATTATTATTATTATTATTATGTTCACGTCACGCGCCACTCTCACGGCTCTCAGCCTGACGCATGCGTAGATGTACCTGCTTTTTCACGCTTTGATTGTTCAATGAAATATAGTTAATAAGAAATGAGCAGGTGGCACGGTGGTGTAGTGGTTAGTGCTGTCGCCTCACAGCGAGAAGGTCCAGGTTCGAGCCCTGTGGCTGGCGAGGGCCTTTCTGTGTGGAGTTTGCATGTTCTCCCCGTGTCCGCGTGGGTTTCCTCCGAGTGCTCCGGTTTCCCCCACAGTCCAAAGACATGCAGGTTAGGTTAACTGGTGACTCTAAATTGAGCGTAGGTGTGAATGAGAGTGTGAATGGTTGTCTGTGTCTATGTGTCAGCCCTGTGATGACCTGGCGACTTGTCCAGGGTGAACCCCGCCTTTCGACCGTAGTCAGCTGGGATAGGATCCAGCTTGCCTGCGACCCTGTAGAACAGGATAAAGCGGCTACAGATAATGAGATGAGATGAGAAATGAGCAACAGAATTAAAAATAATGTCCCAATTACAAAAGAACCCTCTGACTTTCAAAAAATAAAAGCTTTTAGGTGCAGGGTAATTTTTTTCTATGTTCGTATCGGAAACCTTTTATTTTATTTATAAATCAGGTCAAATTTCTCCCTAGCAATAACCATAATAATTGAGTCGCTGTCAGTGTGGCGCATGCGCAGATCGATCACCACGTGCCGCTGTAAGTGTGGCGCATGCGCAGATGTGATCTTCTCCTCTCCTCAGCGCTCTCACTGTTTCATCATTAGCATTAGCTGTGTTTAATAACTGCAGTGTGTGTTCAGGTTATTAATATTAACGGTGTAGATAATTATCTAGTCGTCTGAAAGGTTGTTTTTTTTTTGTTTTTGAGGTCTTTGTTTCCGCCGGAAGTAGTGCGTCACTGAGGTGATGTACTTCCTGGTTTATGTTTGTGTCAGAGTGCCAGACGGGTTTTGTTTCTCAGCTCCACGGAATAAAACTCTCCGTGTTTATCTTTAAACTTTTATCATGATTCACACTTTAATCTCAGTCTGATTAAAAGTCACAGCTCGGTAAGTGGAGATTTTACCCTCTTTGTGCTTTACACAGGAGAGAGTTGTGCTCCTCAGTCCTGGGTTTGGGATTACTTACAGAAATGATGCAGAAATGAGGAATAACATTTCAGATTTTTGTCTGTAAGAGATTTTTATTCCTCTGTAATGTGTTTATGGCTCAGATTTCATTCTTCTGTGTCTTCTTCTGTAAGAACACTTTCTCTTTCGGTTTGTACACAGAGCACCCTGTACACACACACACACACACACACACACCACACACACTCAACACACTCATCACACACACTCAACACACACTCATCACACACTCATCACTCATCACACACACTCAACACTCACTCATCACACACACTCAACACTCACTCATCACACACACTCAACACACACTCATCACACACACACTCATCATACATTCACTCACTCATCACACACATAATCATCACACACACAGTCATCACACACTCACTCATCACACACATAATCATCACACACACAGTCATCACACACTCACTCATCACACACACTTATCACACACAGTCACATACAGTTATTACACAATTGGTTATTACACAGTTATTAATAACACAACTAATATACACACTCCTGAAAAGTCTACAGAACATTAACAATCATAATAAATGTGTGTGTTACTGAACAAACTAATACACACACTTCTCTCTCTCTTGCTCTTGCGCGCTCTCTCTGTAGCCCGAGAGAAACCTGTTAATGTCTCAGTAAAAACAACATTATTATAGGTAACAGGTTTTTATTCACACTTCGTCTTCTGTAACAGTAAAGTGACGGCTGTGGTGTTTTCCCACCTGACTCTATCGTCCCTCTAGCGTCCAACATGGACCAACAGCCATCTGCCCTGATCCCCTACTGAGTGTCCTGTGTCCTGGACACCGAGTGTGTGAGGGTACGAGTGGACAATCCGAACACAGCAGTAGGCTGCGTCTGGAAACCCGAACCCTGCCTTACGACTGTCAGGAGTTCAGGAGACAGGCACATATACAAGATAGAAGAGAGTTTATTCAGGCAGATTGTCAGATTCCAGATCATAAGGCAGAATCGTAAATCAGGCAGTGGTCAGGTGAGTCATGAACCATGTCTCAGAGGCAGAACCGAAAGGGTAAAATCCAAAGGACAAAACCAGTCAAAGCAGAAAGCAGAGCAATAAACATAAGGCCGGGCAAAGTCAGAGACGCAGAACTGAGCATTTCCTTCACCATGACTGAGAGCTGAGTGTGTGTGTATGTGATTATATTAGTGTGCTGTGGTGATTGAGCACTCAGTAATCAGGAGGCTGGGAGCGCTGAGGTGCAGGAACACTGCTGTAGTCCAGGGTGGCCGTTTGTCAAGGCTGCTGTGAATCCTGGGAAGTGGAGTCCTGAGTGAAAGCAGGTGCAGGTGTGACGACTGTATCATCCATAAACTATCAGAACATCGTAATGTGTAGCGTGTCTGAACACTCGGGAGGTATTTATTAATCAAATGATACCCAGATGATCTGCTGCAACCGGAGTGTTCAAACATACCAGAACCTTCAGTCACATTCAGGTCGGAGGAACACGACCCGCGTTAGTGCAAACCGAGCACTCACTCAGCCACAGACTGTACTTGGGTGGGCAGGACTTTCATGAGTGACACGTTTCAGTAAATAAGTGTGAAGCAGGAGAATGTTGTGAGCAACAGATAAATAATAACAAACAAAACATACCGTATCACGAACAGGAAGTGTGTTGTGCTGGAACAATCGGACAAAGAGCCCCACCCCTCATCCCCTTCTGCCCCCGATAAAAATAAATACATATCAATATATATTTAATAACAATGGGATTAACATGTCTTCTGAAAGGCCATATAAATTTACTCTTTTTAATCTCTTACTTGACTAATCTTTTATTTATTTTCTCCTTCGTGCCTCTGTTCTACATTTTTTTTACATTCCTCCTTCCCCTTATCTCTCATTCCTCTCTCCTCTCTTCTCCCTTACAGATTTTACACACTTTCTCCTCTTTTCTCTTTCGCTTTTTAATCACACTCATGTAATGTAAAGAGTGATCATATTCTGATTGGTGTGTGTGTGTGTGTGTGTGTGTGTGTGTGTGTGTGTGCGCGCGCACATGAAGCTCAGTGTGATAATGGAGTCTCCTCAGGGGGATGATGATATCTGTATCCTGAAGCATGAGACGGCGTATGCAGCTGAGAGCCCGGTGGCTGTGTGCTCAGGTGACGAGTCGGTCGCGTCTCATTTCGCCCTCGTCACCGCCTACGAAGACATCAAGAAGCGTCTGAGGGACACGGAGAAAGAGAACACACTGCTGCGCAAACGAGTGAAACAGCTGGAGGACAAGGTGTGATTTAATCCCTCAGAAATGTTCCACTGGTTCCAGTGAGAAGCTTTACAGAAAAACTTACTTTGATATGGAAATGTATCAGCCAATAAGAGCATTAGGGGCAGAGCTTCATTCATTTACCTCAGTTTTGAAGAAGATTAAAGAGAAATAAACTGCAGATCATCTTCAGAACTTAATCTGCAGTCAGATCCAGAATTATTGGCACCGTTGATAATGATGGGTTAAAAATGTTTTTGTTCACTGAAGAGGAATTTAATCTTTAGTGTAGAAGCTCAGTGTGAGTGCTCGCTCAGCTCACCTGATGTCAGGCTCTGCCCACAAACATACCTACAACAAACCTGCAGCGCAGTTGTGTGTACTCAGAGTCATGAATACAGCCTTGTTGTTGTGTTAGATTGTATGTGTGTGTGTTCAGTTGTTCAGACCTGAAGCTCCTCCCTCTGAAGGGCCGCAGTATATGAACAAAGCGTTCAGTGCATATCGGGGAATCTACATGGAGAAGCAAGACCTTCAGGCTGAGCTCAATAAACTGGTACGTATACACACACACACACACACACACACACAGAGTGAGGATGTTGTATGTGCTAGCAAGAAATAAATGTTAACGTTAATGTTAGCAGGTTAGTGAGCTTTAACTGTTACAAAGATACTGAATGTCATTAAACAAGCATCAGGTGAGAGGATTCAGGACTCAGGATCTGGGATGAACAGTGACTGTGTTTCTCAACCACTGGGCTGCAGCCCAAAAATTTTCGAGTTTGAAGCCAATAACTAAATACAACCCCGATTCCAAAAAAGTTGGGACAAAGTACAAATTGTAAATAAAAACGGAATCAATGATGTGGAAGTTTCAAAATTCCATATTTTATTCAGAATAGAACATAGATGACATATCAAATGTTTAAACTGAGAAAATGTATAATTTAAAGAGAAAAATTAGGTGATTTTAAATTTCATGACAACAACACATCTCAAAAAAGTTGGGACAAGGCCATGTTTACCACTGTGAGACATCCCCTTTTCTCTTTACAACAGTCTGTAAACGTCTGGGGACTGAGGAGACAAGTTGCTCAAGTTTAGGGATAGGAATGTTAACCCATTCTTGTCTAATGTAGGATTCTAGTTGCTCAACTGTCTTAGGTCTTTTTTGTCGTATCTTCCGTTTTATGATGCTCCAAATGTTTTCTATGGGTGAAAGATCTGGACTGCAGGCTGGCCAGTTCAGTACCCGGACCCTTCTTCTACGCAGCCATGATGCTGTAATTGATGCAGTATGTGGTTTGGCATTGTCATGTTGGAAAATGCAAGGTCTTCCCTGAAAGAGACGTCGTCTGGATGGGAGCATATGTTGCTCTAGAACCTGGATATACCTTTCAGCATTGATGGTGTCTTTCCAGATGTGTAAGCTGCCCATGCCACACGCACTAATGCAACCCCATACCATCAGAGATGCAGGCTTCTGAACTGAGCGCCGATAACAACTCGGGTCGTCCTTCTCCTCTTTAGTTCAAATGACACGGCGTCCCTGATTTCCATAAAGAACTTCAAATTTTGATTCGTCTGACCACAGAACAGTTTTCCACTTTGCCACAGTCCATTTTAAATGAGCCTTGGCCCAGAGAAGACGTCTGCGCTTCTGGATCGTGTTTAGATACGGCTTCTTCTTTGAACTATAGAGTTTTAGCTGGCAACGGCGGATGGCACGGTGAATTGTGTTCACAGATAATGTTCTCTGGAAATATTCCTGAGCCCATTTTGTGATTTCCAATACAGAAGCATGCCTGTATGTGATGCAGTGCCGTCTAAGGGCCCGAAGATCACGGGCACCCAGTATGGTTTTCCGGCCTTGACCCTTACGCACAGAGATTCTTCCAGATTCTCTGAATCTTTTGATGATATTATGCACTGTAGATGATGATATGTTCAAACTCTTTGCAATTTTACACTGTCGAACTCCTTTCTGATATTGCTCCACTATTTGTCGGTGCAGAATTAGGGGGATTGGTGATCCTCTTCCCATCTTTACTTCTGAGAGCCGCTGCCACTCCAAGATGCTCTTTTTATACCCAGTCATGTTAATGACCTATTGCCAATTGACCTAATGAGTTGCAATTTGGTCCTCCAGCTGTTCCTTTTTTGTACCTTTAACTTTTCCAGCCTCTTATTGCCCCTGTCCCAACTTTTTTGAGATGTGTTGCTGTCATGAAATTTCAAATGAGCCAATATTTGGCATGAAATTTCAAAATGTCTCAGTTTCGACATTTGATATGTTGTCTATGTTCTATTGTGAATACAATATCAGTTTTTGAGATTTGTAAATTATTGCATTCCGTTTTTATTTACAATTTGTACTTTGTCCCAACTTTTTTGGAATCGGGGTTGTAGTTGAGGATGTCATCGGGTCCCAAATCCGGTAGGTGGTTTGCCGAACACTTCGAGTGGAATAAATACATTTGTGGGTAAATTAAGAAGAATATGTCTTCATTTTGTCACATTTAACCTGCGTGTGCACATGCGCACACACACACACCACACACACACACCACACACACACACACACACAGCGCAGCAGGCTGAATAAATAAATACGTTTGTGGATGATTATATGGCTCTGTGATGCCTGCTGGAAGAAAAGATCAGGGGGGATTGGGAATTGAGCGGCTGTGGTTTGTTTACACCAGATACTAAGAATACACC